>NC_137920.1:59299316-59481816 GCF_963457725.1 Sprattus sprattus
GTGTGTGTGTGTGGGTGGGTGGGTGGGTGGGTGTCTGTGTGCGTGTGTCAGTATGTGATTGCATGAATGTGTGTGTTTGAGCGCTTGCACACTAGGGGAGATTTCAATGCGGGCTTCCGACACAGCGCAGACTCATGGCCAGGCCTCATGCATCTTTAAAGATGAGAGGGAGGCTTCTCTTCCTCACGACAGAGCGAGAGAACGAGAGCGAGAGAGGGAGAGAGAGAGAGGGAGAGAGAGTGAGAAAACGGGAGAGAGAGAGAGAGAGAACGAGAGAGCAAGAGAGAGAGCGAGAGAACCAGAGAGAGAGAGAGAGAGAGAGAGAGAGAGAGAGAGAGAGAAAACGGGTGTGGTGTGGAGAAGAGAGTGAGAGGAGGTGGGCTGGTGAGAGAGTAGAGGAGGGAAAAGAGGAGGCAAGATAAAAAAAAAACCTCACCACCCACTCGCTACAGATCTCTCCTCCCCCTCCTCCCTCTCCTGCTCTCTCATCTCATCTCATCTCTCCGTCTAAGTCTCTTCTCTGCGCTTGTGCGGGTATTCCCCTAATCCCGGTGTCCTCCTTGTTCACCGCGCCTCTCTCTGTGAACATCATCAGTGTAATTATCTGCTTCTAGGCATCTGAAGGAGCAGCATCTGTCTCTCCTTCTGTTGACCTCCACAACACCCCCCCCCCCCCTTCTCCCTTTATCTACCCCCAACTTTGCTCACTCTTATCCTCCCTTTTAAGTAACGTGAGCTGAGCTGAATGCTAAATAAAGTGGGGAGAGGGAGAGAGGTGTTCATACATGAAAAGGAACGCATGGTGGGAGAATTTGTCAAAAGAGATAGCCGGACTGAGACATCAATATTTTCCTTTGAAGATACACACTCTTCTATCTCCCACCAGTGTGTGCTCTTGTTGGACTGCTTTAGACTACTTCCTCTTAAGACTGTGTGTGTGTGTGTGAGTGTGTGTGTGTGTGTGTGTATATGTGTGTGTTTTGTGTGCTGTTTAAGGTTTGCATGCATTAGGCCAGCTGGGTGGGGTGTGTGGGTTATTTGGTTATCTGGGCGTTGGTTATGTGTACCTGGATTGGCCAGCTTCTCCATCACTCACAGTTTGAAACCAAGTTGTTGGTCTCTTCAACCCATGGGTCCTCCTTTTCACGCTGACCTCAATCTGCTTTACAGGAATCACCCATACCCCATGTGGATCCTTCTAAACACACACACACACACACACACACACACACACACACACACACACACACACACACATAGACAAACACACACGCACATAGAAACGCACTCATTCCAGCTGATTTCTCTGTTCCGCATTGCCCATGTTGTAAATGCATGTGTGAGGTACGCCACATCTATCAGCATGGTTGTGTGGTTTAGCATTTTTCTGGTGCTAGATGCATGAAGGTAATATCCTCTGTGTGCAGCCTTACTTTGAGGCTGTACTGATGATGAAGCTGCAGGATGCTGTGGGAGGAATGGATGCAGGCTGCTATGGAAGCATGTTACCCCAGCCTCCGTCAAGACGCCCTGGGTACCAGTCTGAGATTGCGCCCATCTTAAAAAGCCTTAATGCTCGGCATGTTTTCATTTTCATCCCACTGCACCCAACATGCAGAAACCCCACACCGGCTGCTGAAGGACGTCCTCTGGAGTGACTGATCTGTGGGAAGATATCTGGGAGTGCCGCGCTCACAAAGAGGCAACTCTGATGGTTCAAAGCCTTCTGAGTCAGACACGTGGGCCAGCTGATGTATTATTCATGGGGGGAGGGGGATTGTGTTCAGTGTTCAGTCCTCCCCGTGCATATGTGTGTATGAGAGAGAGAGAGAGAGAGAGTCAGTGTATGTGTGTGTGGATGTGTGTTTGTGTACGTGTATAGGAGTGAACCGAAAATTCTTAAAATTCTTACAGAGAGCTCAATTCGCGCATCTGTCAATTCTCATTAAAATAAACAAACCTCAACAGGGATGAGTGAGTATGTGTGTTCCAGAGACAGTCACGTAGTGAAAGAAAAAGAGAGCCAGAACAGAAGAGATGGAAGATGAAGAAAAGACCAGCGTAATACCAGGCAGCAGCTTCCACAGTCAAAATCAATAGCGGGGATCTAACGTCTCTCCATCCACAGAAGATGAGTCAGGCCCTGAGGAGAATCAATACTGTGTGTAAGTGATTGCCATAATGGGAGGACGGCTCTGATGGAAGGCGGCAGCGATAGCGTGGGTGGATGGGTGGGTTATATGAGTGTAAGTGTGTGTGTGTGTGTGTGTGTGTGTGTGTGTGTGTGTGTGTGTGTGTGTGTGTGTGTGTGTGTGTGTGTGTGTGTGTGTGTGTGTGTGTGTGTGTGTCTGTGTGTGTGTGCATACATCAGTCCTGGTCTGGGCCTTTCCCCATTCCCCTCCCTCAGTGTATGATAAGAGTAATTCAATTGAGCTGACGGGATTTGGAGGGAGTGGAGGAGGACAGAAAGTGTATGAGTACATATGTGTGTTTTTGTGTGTGTGTCTGTGTAGGCTACGTAATGGCTGTGTAGGGTGGGATATGATCTGGAATAATTTCTTTTCAGCATAGAGTGACAGACCCATCACCCACTCATTCCCACCCCCAAACACACACAAAGATAAACACTGTCATTCATCTCCCAGGGCCGTGTGAATATGGATGAGACATTTCAGTTTGCTTCATGAAAGTGCAGTGGAGTCAAACACACGAATAATGTTTTACAACAGCTAACTTTTCTTCTGTTCAGGCTGACCATACCACTTGCCTCACCTCCAAGGTTTGTCTACATTTCAGTAATTATACATTAAAAGTACAGTAGTGTTCACCATATAATTACAATTAGTTTTAGGAAAACAAGGATAAAGGTAGGGATACTGCCTAATAAGAGGAGCAAAACAAGAACCTGAAGGGGAAGCAGATGCGAATCTACCCTATCTTCCGTTGGTCTGTGTGTCTGTTGCTCTAAATGGGAGAGAGATATGAGCGTTAGTGCGACAGCTTTAATTTCGGCGTCGATAGAAGGTGTGTGCGTGTGCATGGGTGTCTGCGTGTGTGAGTGTGTTGGTGTTTTGTGGGGGTGTGTGGGAGGGGGTGCTGAGACGCACACTGTGGTCCCTGGCTTCTGGGCCTGGTGTGAACAAACACGCTTTGGCACTCTGATCCCCTCCGTGGGCCAGACCTGAACACAACAGCCAACACCACACTGGGCCAAACCAAAACACAGCATCACACATCTACTTCCATGCGTCATTTCATCAGGCCAGACCATAACAGACCAGCACATGTCTTTTCCCTGGGCCACAGAGGAACACCCCCAGCACAGCCCCTTTTCCCGACCCAAACCAAAACATGGCAGCGTAGCCAGCGCTAGCGTAGCCAAACCATAACAAAGACTCACAAGACCCTCACACATTTTGTAATTTTTGGGGATTTTACACAATTCCTAGACTAATTACTGAGCTCTTCTGAGAATTGACTGGGCAGTGGTTTAGTAGAGTTGGCTAATGTGTCTATGTGCATGTGCTCTATTCAAGCGCGCGTGCGTGTGTGTGTGTGTGTGTGTGTGTGTGTGTGTGTGTGTGTGTGTGTGTGTGTGTGTGTGTGTGTGTGTGTGCGCGCGGAGGGGGTGGTGGGCTGTTCTGTGGTGTGTTATAGTGCCATGCTGTGGAGTTGACTGGCTGGTTTTCACAGGCAGCATAGACATTTATGGGGTGAAGAGAAATAAAAACAAATATGCCACTCTTCGAATAATACTGTTCATCATGTAGAAAAAAATCAATATAGGTGTTAAGGTTACAGTTGGGACACAGGGCATTTTTGCATGGCAAATGTTGGCAGACACCTGGGTCATCCTTGTTGGTGCAGTTTGGAAAGATGAGAGGCAAGATGTCTGGAGGAGGGTATTAACTGATTCACCACAAGCACATTCCATAACGATTAATGTAGGGAGTGACTATATGTATATACTATACAGTATATGTGTGTGTGTGTATATCTATCTATCTATCTCCCTCGCTATCTCTCTCTCTCTCGCTCTCTCTCTTTTTCTATCTATCTATCTATCTATCTATCTATATATATATATATACTGTATATATGTGTGTGCATGCATATCTATCTATCTATCTATCTATCTATCTCTCTCCACATACATATTGAGAGAGAGAGAGATGAGGGAGAGAGAGTGAGAGTGAGAGAGAGCGACAGAGAGAGACAGAGAGAGAGACAGAGAGAGAGAGAGAGAGAGAGAGAGAGAGAACATACAATGATACGCCCACATGTACAAACAGTAAGTAAGTGAATGTTTCCTTATACTCGTAGTATGAGTTCAAGCGCAGCATGAAAGGAATGTAGTGGATTACATTCCCTCTGTCACCCAACAGTTAACTTTCTTTTAATTTTGGAGCATTAGGGGTCTAGAACTACACACACACACACACACACACTGCTTAAGGGTTGGGTGGAACTGCTACGTGTGTTTATGAGTTCAGTGAACCATACGCTCCACTCTGGAATGTGAAAAGCTTGTATCAGCACTTTACCGGCAGGGAAAAAGGCCAAACAAAACACCCTCCACCCCCCTACACATCCCCACCCCCCAGGCCGCCCTGGTCGACCAATCAGGACGTTGTCCTGCCTGGCAGGTCGTTCATCCACTGCCAACTCGGGGAGTGAAAGGCTTCATCAGCTGAATTACTAGAACTTATCTGTCCCAATCAATTAGTTCTTACAAGGAGAGCTGTGTTCACACACACACACACACACACACACACACACACACACACACACACACACACACACACACACACACACACACACACACACACACACAGATATACCCACATGCACACACATGCTCATACCCACACACACACACACACACACACACTTTCAGACACAAACACACGCCCTCACACTAAAGTACAGGAGGGCACATATAAAAAAGCAAACAAGCAAAAGCAGCCATGAACTACCTACTGTATACACACAAACCACTTAAACTTCAGAACTACCTACTGTATACACACAAACCACTTAAACTTCAGAACTACCTACTGTATACACACAAACCACATAAACTTCAGAACCACCTACTGTATACACACACACTACATAAACTTCAGAACTACCTACTGTATACACACAAAGCACATAAACTTCACATTCCCCCCCCCCCCCCCCCCCCCGTCCCCCCCATCCCCACACACACACACACAAATTATTTAAGGAGAGAATTTATATTTTTAAGAATTTATATAACGTTTTAAGGTTCAGCTGTTTCTTGGAATCTGAGAGATATTTGCAGACAGATGGAACCTGTTTTACCTCTTCCTGTCTCTTCTTTTCTTGTGCTCTCACTCATTGCTTTTCTCCTCCCCATTCAGTCAATGGGAGGGATGTTGACTGTGAACAGCGGATACTTACGTATGTGTGCTGTACATCAGTTTTTTACCTGAACTATATATTTCATTGTAGATATTAGCAAATATTGCTAATAGATAACTGTATGCACACTGCAAAAATGCTTTTCTAACCTAGTGTTATTACTCTTATATTGAGATGAAAAAATCTAGTTGGTCTTGTTTCTAGCTAAATTGTACTTACCTAGTGCTCTTTGGTAAGGTTATTTTTGCCTATTTCAAGCAAATATTACTTATTTTAAGAAATCTTAACAAGCCAAATTTGCTTAACGCACTGGCAGCCAAATTTGCTTGTTTTAAGCCAAATTTGCTTAACGCACTGGCAGCCAAATTTGCTTGTTAAGATTTCTTAAAATAAGTAATATTTGCTTGAAATAGGCAAAAATAACCTTACCAAAGAGCACTAGGTAAGTTCAATTTAGCTAGAAACAAGACCAACTAGATTTTTTCATCTCAATATAAGAGTAATAACACTAGGTTAGAAAAGCATTTTTGCAGTGCAATTTATTTGTGTGGGTGCTGTTTACATGTTTAATGTTTTTCAAATTGGCTTTGATTCCCAAATCAAATTTACTGTTCAGTCTCATAATGTTTTGCCCTTCTGCTAACATGAACTCACCTGAGCTGTTCATTTTTACCTCTAGGTAACTGTCACTGAGCCAGGAGCTGACATTTAATTCCTGTTGTCGAATTTACAGTTGGTTGTCACTTTTTCTTAACCACTAAAGATCTTCAATTAAACAAATCTACCCAATGGTCAAATTTTCTGTATGTCATTGTGAATGTGACCTGCTTGTAGCTAAAAATGGCAACTGACAATCATTACACCGGTGATGCCATTTATGAGAATAGCCTACACAACTAATATCTCATAATATTTTCAAGAAACAGTTTAGCAAATTCCCCAATGGGCGGCTGAGTGTTCAGGAGATGCTATTACTCACAACGTTTATTACACACTCCTAAATGTGTTTGAGCTGCATGTGGTGTCACACTTCACATGCAAAGAGATTAGCCTTTTAGAACAGAGGAGATGAGGTGAAAAGTCTGAGCGGAGTCTAGGGAATAAAATAAAATATCATAAGACACATATATAAAATATAGCCTTCTCCTCAGTTAACCGCTCACATGGTCCAACTTAGTCTTAACACTGTGTGAGTAAGCATTAAAGGGGCCAGGAGTTGTTGCAGACCATTGGGTGTTGAGCGATAAATGCTTTTACATGTACATTGTAAGGCTATGATTAGGATTGGGAATAAAGATATCGTAAAGTTTTCATTAGGAATAAGGATATGGGATATTTTGGATTAGGAATGGTATATGGGATACATTGAGATATTTTAGTGCTTTTCTGTGCCACAGGGAGAGTAGTGAGGTGTTGAGGGTATACTGGAGTTGTTGGGTGCAGAGCCATGCTGTCGAGCTATCTCATTCCACAGCACAGTGTGAGAGGAGAGTAAATAAAGTGATCAGTTGCTCTTACTGACCCCTGCCTCATGCATGTGACTGCCCTGCTGCTGGGGCTGCAAATCAGACCACACAACCTATTTACACACACACACACACACCCACACACACACACACACACACACACACACACACACACACACACACACACACACACACACACACACACACACACACACACACTCAAACACACTCAAAAAACACACAAACACAAACACATATACAGCGGACACACATACAGCAAACACACACACACACACACACACACACACACACACACACACACACACACTCACACACACACACACACACACATACACATCATGGTACACATGCACACGCACACGCACACGCACACGCACACGCACACGCTCACGCACACGCACACGCACACGCACACGCACACGCACACGCACACACACATACACACACACACACACACACACACACACACACACACACAGACACACACACACACACACACACACACACACACACACAAACTCACAAAGAGTCAGTACAGTTTCTTCCATATGCCCACCCCATCCACATACACCCCTCTTTAGTGGGTCTCACATGACTTGTGTATTTCCCTCTGATTTTAAGGTGAAGACATCCTTGAGCAAATAAATGGCCCCTCAAATGATAAGGGACTTTTGCATAATTTTAAGAGTCTTACTCGTCGTTTTACTTGGTATTTACATAATTTATCTGTTCCTGCATTACCAATTCTTATTTTTACTATTATTATTATTATATTGTTATTATTAGTGCTTTGGCAACAGTGTATCGTACATTCATGCCAATAAAGCCATTTGAATTTGAATTTGAATTTGAGTCCTTGGGCAAATGCAGTGAATAGGTCCTTATTTGCAATCTCTGTGTCATGCAACAGCCATAAAGCCACATGATCTATGCTGCTAACAGAGTTATTCTGCCTGAGGATTGTTGTAATGTCCTGTGGTGTGTGTGTGTGTGGGGTGTGTGTGTGTGTGTGTGTGTGTGTGTGTGTGTGTGTGTGTGTGTGTGTGTGTGTGTGTGTGTGTGTGTGTGTGTGTGGAGGGAGGGGGGGTATGAGAGAGAGAGGGTGAAGGAAAGAAAGATCTCTTGAAGACAGAGGAACAACTTTGGTGACACAAAGCCCACAGAAATACAAAGGAGTTGTTCAACATACAGAACAAAATTATTAAAAAAAGGTCACTGGGTTCATTTTTTAACACCCGCAAGATGTGTGTGCTATCTTACATTACCCTTCCCCCAAATTACCACTGGACAAAAAAGACGGACAGAGAGTACAGGCTGTTCCTGTGCTAGAGGTCATCGGCTCTGAAACAACATGTTTCATGGTAAGAGGGAACCCTTTCAAGATGACCCTGCAATATGCAGACATGTTAGATGTAGATGTATGTGCCTGATCATCAAAACCATCAGGACGATCCACCAGAGAGAGAGAGAGAGAGAGAGAGAGAGAGAGAGAGAGAGAGAGAGAGAGGCTCACATGGCCATAGTGCATGATCACATGTGCTGAGCATGTGCTAGTGGGTCAGCTCAGTCTTTTGCCTTTAGCTTCTGCTTTAGCCACAGATTCCGGCTCAGCTCACCCTGGATCTTCCCCACATTAGAATCAACGAGAGGACAAACACTCACAATGATATTGGATCTGTCAAAGGGTACACTTCACAAATAACCAGCTGCAGAGCAAAGAGAGAGAGAGAGAGAGAGAGAGAGAGAGAGAGAGAGAGAGAGAGAGAGCGCGTGAGAGAGAAAGAGAGTCAGAGAGAGAGATTGGGGGAAAGGGCAGAGACATGGTCTGAAAATCAATCACTGTCTCGTTCCCTGTGAAGTGCATGCTGACTGTCCCAGCTGTTATGGGAAATAATCAACGAGGCGGTGGTAAACAGCAGCTGTCTTTCTGTCTCTGTTCTGCCCAGCCTCCGTCACTAGCACTGGACACTGCTGCAAATCCCATCATCATAAACACTAGGCCAGAGGTCAGGGATCCAGTCTCCATTCGGTCAAGGTTCACAGCACCAAAGTCAGACATCTCAAATCTCACATATCTGTATATGTGAAGGTTGTGTGTGCGCGTGTGCATATACTATGTATATGTATACTCACATGTGTCTATATGTATAAATCCTGTGTGAGTGCGTGTGTGGGTGTGTGTGTATGTATATGTATGTGTGCTCATGTGCACTGTGCCCATATGTGTCTGTGTGTACGTTCACCTGTATGTGTGTGTTGACGAGATTAGTGCATCCGCACTCGTGTCTGTGATGTGCAGAAGGGCCCAGCTTAACCTGAATATCCTTGCTGTCTCCGTGGTGACAGTTACCAGGCAATGGCACAGTCCGTGCTATGAAAGGGAGACGTGCTGTGAATGTGCGCTGAAGGTCACCTGTCAGCGGTCACCTGCCCTTCCCCTGTCTCACACATCTTGCCCACACACACACATACACCCACTGGACATTATTACATAATCATACCCAATACTCCATAGGTACAGTGACAGCAGCAACACATGTACACACGTACACACGTACACACACACACACACACACACACACACACACAAATAGAGGAACAGATCATTTGGTGGAGGAACGAGATGTACGAGTGCTTTGAAGTAAGGACTGTAAATGAAATGGCCCACATCCTCCCTCAGACATAAGTGTTGTATTTGAGCTGAATGCTACACACACATGTATGCCCACAATGTGGGAAGACCTCTTAACCCCCCTGCACCAAAAGTGCACATGAGGTGTATTTAAGTGTCATGTGTGTATAGCGTCTGTGTGAGAGAAAGAGGCGCAGGAGGAGGGGAGAGAGAGAGAAACTGAGAGAGGAAAAAACTAAATGAAAGAGGGAAAGAATGAAACAAAAAAAGTGTGTGTGTGAGAGAGAGAGAGAGCTAGAGAGATAGAGCGAGAGAGAGAGAATATGACAGAGCTGAAACACGCATTCCTGAGGGCAGTGCATGGTCTGTATGGAGCTCATTGTTCCTAATCCAGTCACGAGAATCACATGCAATGGCAGAGCTCTCTCTTCAACTCTCTCTCTCTCCAACTCGCTCTCTCTCTCTCTCTCTCACTCTCACTCTCTCTCTCTCTCTCTCTCTCTCTCACACACACACACACACACACACACACACACACACACACACAGCACACAACGCACACTCACACACACACACACACACACACACACACACACACACACACACACACACACACACAAGCTCTGCTGATGAGCACTAATATGCTGTATTGTCCAGTTTTTTCTTTCTCTTTTACTGTCCTACACCCCATCTCTCCATCTCTCTCTCTCTCTCTCCTCCCCCAGTGCCAGATGTGACCTATTGCATGGCCAATCTGTCTCACACATCGCAATGCACCAGTACTGCCATCACTGTATCACCATCCGGGATCTCATTCACACTGATGCAAACACATACCCTACAAACGGCTATTACAGGGCACTGATTGAATTGGCCATTCAGGTTGTATTGTATATCCTGGTTTCATTCTCTCCTTGAATTGCATAATGCCGTGTCATCCTCCGTTGACATCTGTGTCAAGGTGCCTCGTTATCACTATGTTCTCACACACAGATACACCAGGGCAGTCTTTTGTCCACTCTTTCACTCCTTTTTCTCCTCCTTCCCTGTTTCTCTTTCTTTCCTTTCTGAGATACTGTCTTTCAGTCCCTCCTTTCTCTCTCTTTGTCCCTGCAGCAGTGTTCTCTGCACTGTGCCATCACTGCTGTTGCCATGGAGAGTGGTGTTCCAGTGTTCCACATGCTTGCATGACCTTGTGTAACACATACAGAGACACGTGCACACACACACAGACACACACAGACATATGCAAATACACATTCACACACACACACACACACACACACACACACACACACACACACACACACACACACACACACACACACACACACACACACACACACACACACACACACACACACACACACACGAACACACACACAGAAATGCACATATACCCACACAGTCACAGAGACATTAATTCACACATGTGCACACACATATTTCCCACAGACAGTTTTGCCACATAACGCATTGTGCCTGAGATTGTGATGATGATGATTCCACTGTGACTCACCTTAGAGAAGTGCATGGATGCACACACACACACGCACACACACACTCATGCTCCTGTTGAGTATACCGTTCCATCATGTTGTCATGGTAATTACTGCTTTCTCAGTCTCCCGCAGATCTGTAATGTATTGTTTATTCCCTACGATGAGGGACAGTGAGAAGAATGCAGAGAAAAGAGGCGCCGCATGGGGTTTGGTGTATGAATACTCCATGGTTAAACACAGTCTGAGAGTACACACAAGAAAGCCACAGACACAAATGTGCCTGCAACTTGTGAAACACACACACACACACACACACACACACACACACACACACACACACACACACACACACACACACACACACACACACACACACACACACACACACACACACACACACACACACACACACACACATACACACACATTGCTTTGATTTTCAACTATATGTCTGGACTGGACAAGGGGGTTTTGGATTAACACAGTGACATAGGAACAACAACAACGACAACAAAAACCTGGACCAAGTCTGTTTTGACACATTAGCTGATAGGCTGATAGGAAATCAGGGCGAATTCCTGTATGGCTAGACTGTATGGCAGTCTTTTCAACACACACACACACACACACACACCTTTGCATGCACACATACAAGACCCCCAAATTGCACTGGCTTGTTCCAAAAACAAAAAACATTAGCTTGGTTTGTCCACTGTTGCTATTATAACACCTTAGCCTAACAACTGATATGATGCAAGAAGAGACATCAGGGTTGGTCCCTGTAAGGTTAAATTCAGTCCTTCGCCAGACATATTACACCAGCAAGCCACAGCCTCAGCTCTGGACAAAATGGCCTTGTTGTTGGAGATGACAGTGCAGTTTCTCTGCTCAGCAGGCTCCCAGGAGGCAGGCTAGGGAAACTGAGTCTCTGAGAGCCTCACCTCTGCCCTCACACGCACCAGTGGGCTCAGCTGCAGTGGCTAGATCTTATCATTACAGTAAAACTACACTACCCACCGTGAAGCGTGAATTCACAAGGTACTTTGGGTCTGAGTTGCTGCACAGTGATCTGAAAACGTCAAACTAGAGTGTAAGAAAAGGGTATATTTGAGTGTAAGAATGTTGCGAACATTTTGCAACCATGCACATACATTTTAATGAATATAAATTTCAATTCATATGTATAGTTGACAGGGCGAGCTGTATGACCAGCCAACTGGCACTTTCCTCTGGGCATCATGAGTAATTCTTAAGTGTGTAACAGTGGTGAGCTAACCAGACCTAGAAATACTAGGCATGCTAGTACCGTGCACTTTTGTAGTATAATAAGTGCTTTCTGCAAGGTCTCTGAATTTAATGAAACCTGATTGTTGTTCCTCACTTGTTATTTGCTTTTGATAAAAGCATCTGCCAAATGAATAAATGTATGTAATGTCAGTGTTAAGCACCTTTGGAGAACTCCTCCTCAAGCCCATGTTTACAAATCAACTGGAATTATAAACACGATGGGCCCAAAATGTTTTGATGGGCGAAAAAGGCAACAAGGAGAAAGCCAAGTTGCGCATAAAACCCACCCATGTTTGTGCTCAGGATCTTGCTCATGGTATTTAATGATCAAAATGATTGAATGAAGTTATTGAATTAGCTTTAGCCTGTAGGGATCATCTGTTCTGGGATGGGCTGTGTTCATGCAGCTCCAGGCTATGTGGGCTAGTGGGTGTATGTGACTCTCCAGTGGCGCTTGTCTTATGTAGTGATTCAATGGTGCACTGGAGGGTTTTTTGAGGACGTTGCTGAGAGGGAGTGGGTGTGTAGTTGTGAGCATGTTCTATCTCCCTATCTCTCCATCACTCTCTTACTCGTCCTTGCAAAAGTGCTTCCCCTTAATCTATGACCAGTAAAAGGCTTCACTAGGATGCAAGGTGAAGTGTGCAAGTGTTTTATCTGAACAAATGTACCAATACAGTAATGTGTGTGTTGTGTGCATCTGCCTGCTAATATCTGTCCTAATATAGTCCGTATGTGAGCTAATTGCTCTGATAGTTTGATTTGACCTACAAACTTTATGAATAAACCTGCTGGTATATGTGTAGCTGTTTTGGGGTTACACTCTTGCCAGGTCAAACCCAATGACAGGGAAGGAACACACATTGTTCACTGGCTAAGCTACATTTCGTAGGTAGAGTGTGTGACCTGCTGTGTGTCTTGATGGTGCTCTCTGCCCTTGAGAAAAAGGGCACCATGGCACTGAAATGTGAAGTTGCCCTTTGTATATATCCACATATTACGGGAATGCAGTCAGCATTTACCCTCTGTGTGGCTGGATGAACAGGAATGTAAACACTTCCATAGGTGGTGATTATCATCAGATCCTGCTGGGAGCTTTTTCATGTTGCTATGGTCACGGGAGCTCTAATAACTGAATGCTTTTAGAATGCTTTGGTATTAACATTTTTCACATTTGCTGAAAACCATTCAGCCATCGGCATATTAAAAGTATTTCAGCGTTAATACTGCCATATATACTTAAAAAACACAGCATAAGGATTTTTCTTTCTTTTCTATGAGTGACAGTGTTTCTTGTACCCATCAGGCCCTTTCCAGACTCAATGTATTGGCTCAAAATAAAAGGAGTCAGCAGAGCACCATCAATAGAAAGGGTTCTTTGGAGGACAGAATTAGTGATGATCAGTGAATATGCTAAATGGTTCCTCATGGATTTTATGCTGTATTGATCATGGCAGAGGCCGGAACAGGTTGAATATCAGAGCAGCACAAACACAGAGTGTACGATCGCTCCCCTATTTTTTCTCTCTCTACTACCGCTGGCTTGAGGGGCTTCTGACCCCAAAGATTTCAGCAGCACACTAATCTACCTGCCCCACCTTAGTCAATCTGACCAGCCATCTATTGGACTGAATGTGGACTCTGTGATCCAAAGTCAATAAACATAACAGGGCCTCAGGGGCAGCGATGAAAAATCAATAGATTCACCAAAAAGACCCGCTTAGCTCTGGTTGCAATGAAAAGGTCACCCTCTGAGCCAAAAAGGCACTCCATTATTAGCTATATAAATAACAACACATAGTGAAAGTAATGAAAACAGTTCAGCAGTTAAACAAAGCCAGATAAGCAGAAGCCTGGTTTCACTCATGGACCTTCAGTTCGCCTGGGTAAAGTCAGTAGTGGTTGCAAACAAGCGCAGCTGTACCTGGAGCTCTTGTGGGCCGGCCGTGTTTGAAACCACAGTCGACTCACACAGGCTATGTATGAAGATCTGATTTTTATTCCCCCCATGATGTACCATGACAGCGGACAGAGACGTCATGCTTAAACAAAGCCACCCCAGTGCTGCCAGGAATAAAACGGTTATTCTGTGCCTCGGGAAAATCCTGCGTTGTTTGCGGGGGGGGGGGGGGGGGTTTGGGTGGCATCATACTGGCCCACCGAGAAACATCTGGAGCTTTTTTTTTAAATTAAGGCTAGTTGTCAAAGTGCTTTTTTTAAAACAAGTAAGAACCGTATTTTAAATGACGAAACAGCACAGCTTTTCCCCGCACAATGGAAATGTTTTATCTTCTTAACAACGACTGTGAGTCTAATATACACTGTTTTACATACACATACACATAAACATAAATACGTTGAAAAAAGCCATTGATGTTACACATGTCTATCCGGTCTATGGCAGACTGCTAAAAATGCCTCAAAAAATGCCTCAACAGCCTCGGTGTGCGTACTTGATTTAGTACTGGGTAAAGCTCTGAAGCCATGTCCTGCAGATGAAGAGAGATTGCTCCACACCTACAGATTGTTGTGAGGGGCTTTACATTATTGATGAGGCCACACTCGGCGCATGTCTGCTAGGCTGCGGGAGGGTGCAGGTTCCCCTGATTCAGCAGTCTACTCCCCAGCACCAGCAGCTTTCAGCTCAGTCAGCACTACAAGGGGCAGAGGCAGAGGCAGAGGCAGAGGCAGAGACAGAGAGAGAGAGAGAGAGAGAGAGAGAGAGAGAGAGAGAGGAGAGAGAGAGAGAGGAGAGAGGAGAGAGGAGAGAGGAGAGAGAGAAAGAGAGTGTGAGACGGGGTTCGGGGGTGGGTCAGAAAGATAGACAGAAAGGGTTAGTGGTTGCTTATATATCTTTGTAGATTAGGGTCCACCTTAATACATAGACAGGACTGCAACAAGCTTCATACCCCCCCCCCCCTTCAAACACACACACATTAAAACGACATACACACTTGCACACACACATACACACAACCAGCTGCTCCTCTATAATTTATTCCTTACAGTGCCCAAAGGACCAATGAAAGCACGTATGCCTCTTCAATGTCCCCGATCTGCATTCCTCTCTATAAACTATGTGATGGGCCCTCAGCCTGGGTGACTTTGGCTTAATTAGTATTTCATCCCCCGGGAAGGACAAGAGCAAACACAGAGAGAACAACGCGTAAAATCCCACAGCCTAGGAAGGAATCACAACACACAGGCATGACACAGCCTTTTAAAAATAAAACACTACATAATACAAGATGAGGAGTAAATAATGGCCATCTGCCCTAACACTAAAGTGAAACAAGAAGAAAAGAAAACGAGCAATCCATTCCGGCAATGATGAAGGAGGATTTTGGTAATTTCATGGTTGGAGTTCATGGTTGACATGGTACTATGACATTTATCTATGCACCTTTTTTCATGTGTGTGTGTGATCAACTGCTCTAAATCCGCCATCTTTGCTGTTCATCCTGTGCATTTATGCTGACAGTATCAGTGGTGGTTGCTAACAGAAACAGGCCTCGTTGCTTGCGTCAACCTTGGTGCTTTGTTTCACCCGAGTGTAAACTGGCTTAAATATTTCATGGCACACAGAACTGAACTGTGTTACTCAACACAATGTGGCTTTGTTACATACTATTTCTCCACTCTCTAGGAGAAATCGCACCATAATTATGCCTTAGGAAGGGGTGATTAATTTTGAAATGGATTTAATGTTTTATTCATAGTCTTGCCAGCTTTGCGCTGTGAGGAAAGAATGGGAACTACAATTGCGAATACCCCACAAATACCTGCATTTTCTAAAATATGCAACATACTCACAAACTGCATGGGATAGGGGATAGAAAGAGAGAGAGTGAGAGAGAGAGAGAGAGAGAGAGAGAGAGAGAGAAAAAGAGAAAGTATGTGTACATCATGTCTCCTGTTGACTTTCTCCCATAGCTGTCATGGTTAATGATTACATATTCTTATGCCCATGTTTGCTGATTTGGAAAGTAAATTGGAAAACTGAGGTCGAGGAACAGTCAATGGCTGCCTTAATTGGCAACATGCAAGCAATTGATTGCAATGAATTGCTCAAAATGTCATCTGGATAGCTGTGAATTATAGGCTAATCATATTCCAACACTGGGATTACTTTCATTTCTTCTATCTACCCACATAATGTAGATCTACACAATATGACCATCTGGAAGACGACAATCGTCTATCTGTATTTATTTTTTGTGTATATACAGTATGTCTAACTTCACACACAGGCACACACACCCATACAAATACAAGCTAAAGTTTCGTCACAAACATCTGTATATGAATTCTGACCATTCAGTAAAAGCAACAGTATATTGCCACAATGACTATGACAATGCAAGTTCTCAAATACATTCACTACAATTAACAGTATCACATTAGCCTATACACTGATGATGATTGTTTTAGTGGTTGTGATAGCAACAGCGCTGAACCACTATTAAAGCATAAGATTAGCTACTACTGGCTGGATTAATGATATCAGTGTCTGTGTGCCCAGCTGTTCCCTAAAACAACCCCCAACCCCTACCCCCACCCTTGCCCATCAACCCCCTCTCTGACTTCCCAGTTTGCAGCCATCAAGCTAATGAGATTGATCCCTCACGCTCACGAGAGAAGAGCAGGCAGGTGCCACAGTCAGATAACCCTTTTCTTTCGTTTTATTCCTTTTGGTTTTTCTACAGCCTTACTTCAAAAGCAGGAAAAGATACCACAAGATGGTACATCAAGGCACACCATTTGAATCAAGGGGTGTCCCTATAGACCAGGAGGATCAGAGGACCACTTGCCTGCAGTTCTGCAGTGTCCATGACACTGAAAGTTTACAGGGGTTCACTTGGGGTTGATAAAAAAAAAAAGAAGAAGACTGTATGCATCTACAAAGTTTACAGAGAAGCATAGGCTGTCTGCTGAACTTTTGTCTGGAATTTTGCTTGCCAAATGTCATAATCAAGAAACACTTCGTGTCATCAAACTGCAAAATGTTGAGGCATTTCATCATACAGAAAAAAAATGTTCTCTTATCCGGAATATCAGACCTCATCAGGCGGATATCTGCAAAGAAGGGGCGGTGTTAGGATGACCTTAGAGGGCGTTTGCATTTAAATGAGCAAAAGATGGGGAAGGCTGCCCATGCCGAGACCAATCAAACGCCACAACATCGATTGGCATGGGACGGGTTAACTTTTTCCAACCATTCGAGGGAGGGTTTTAGGTAAAGGAGGCAGGACTGTAACCGGAAGTATGTCGAGACTGCTCTCCCTGTCAATTCGATACGGTAGATATCTGTGAGGAGAAGGACGGCAGAGGCGAAGGAACACAGCTCTGTCAGCTGGTAAAAAGAAAAGAAGAAGCTGCAGTGTTATACTAAAACAATGAAACCAGCGGACAAGCCTATTGAAAGGAACTAGTTTCTTGTCTAGTTTTATTTTGTAATGAATTAAATGACGTAGCTAATATTATTTTAATCAAATGTATGATTAGCGGCTGCCAGTGAAAGAGGGCTGTGTCATTGAGAAGGCAGGACACGTCAGGAGGAGAGAGAAAACGCTGGGAAGCTACAAATTCTATTACAGCTAACTCATCCTGCATAGCTAGGTCGCTAGCTACTAAAAGCATAAAATCATATCATCCATACCGGCTTCGTCGTAGTTAACAGTGTGGTCAAGCTGGAACGGATATCGTCAGCCAACGCTTGGATCAAGGGTAACGTTAGCCCTTAAAAGGTGAAAAGTGATTTTAATTTTTCCTGGTCATCATATCCGCCTATATATGTAACATTAGCTATCCCTTTGACTATATTACAGAATTTTCTGTCGAAAGATATGAAAACACCTAGATGTAGTTCTGTCGAATAATGAAAAGACTGGCTAAACGTCGTCGTCTTTCTGCGTTTAAAGGGTGACTAGCTGACGTTAGACAGTAACGTTAACTAGCTAATGTTAGCTAGCTAACTAGCCAGCTAGCAAGCCTTTGCCAAGAAAAGGAAGGGAATTCTGAAGGGTGTATCTCGTATCGTTCTGCCTTTGGGTTTAATTATCTTACTAAAACGATACATTGTTGGAAGGACGGTCATTGTTGTGTTGCTTTATAACTGGTTACTAAAATCTGGGTCTGCTGGGTAGGTAGGTAGGGAGGGAGGTAGTCAGTCAGTCGCCAATATCACTTACGGCTATGGTTGCCGGGGTTGCCTATATTAGCTTTGCCAGCTAGGCAGGCGTATTCTGTGGTAACGTCACGAGGCTATAATTAGAAGAGCTAACGAGCGAGTCGGAATGTAATCTAGGCAGCTAATGTTAACGTCACCAGTTGTAAAGACGAGCCAGCTGTCTTTGTTTCTGACTAAACTTAACTAATTACGTTGACGTTTAAGTTGCCTGCAAACGGTTTCTATTATATAAAATAAGGCACCGGTTTATTGCCATTCCCATGGTTATTTAGATATGGAAAATGTGGGTTGATTCACTCTGAAATGGACATCAAATGACAGTGTTTTTTCTCCCTAGGACCTAAAGGCAACGGGATCGAATATTGTGTGGGGGATAATCGAACTGCACCAGATAAATGGGGGATTACGGGTTTGGAGTCCTAGTGCAAAACAACACTGGTAACAAGTCTGCTTTCCCAGTAAGAATTCACCCACATCTCCAGCCTCCTCATCACCACCAAAACACCACTCCCAGCCCTGCCACCTACACGAATAGTAACACTGCAGGGAATGGCAACAGTAGCGGGTCTCCCTGGCTCTTCCCCGCCACCAATGCTCACAGCAGCATGCAAGATGAAATTCTTAGCTCTGAGAAGGCCAAAATACAGCAACAGGAAATTCAAGAAACACAAGAGAAGCAGCAATCACAGTTGTCCCCAGCCTCCCAAGAAAGTGGGATCATATCAGAAATGGACAAGGCTCGATCTGAGGAGGGCAAGGGTGAAGGCAACCCCTCGGATGTCAGCAATGGCAAGGAGAAACTGCGTCTTGAGTCTCCTGTGCTGACACCCTTTGACTACCAAGAGGCCCCAGGCCTGGGTACGGCTGGCCAGTCCAGTTCTTCCTCCTCCTCCCTGACCAGCTTCAACAACTGGTCTGCTGCTATTCCCCAGACCCCAGCTTCCATCGAGGACATTGGCTTCTTCAACCCGGCTGGCTCTGCCAACAGCGGTCCGCTTCTATTCCAGAACTTCTCGCACCACGTGAGCCCGGGCTTCGGAGGCAACTTCTCACCCCAGATCGGCCCCATCTCGCAGCACCACCCCCCACACCCCCACTTCCAGCACCCACACAGCCAAGCGCATCCCCAGCAGCACCGCCGCTCCCCGGCCAGTCCACACCCGCCCCCGCCCTTCCCCCACCGGAGTGCGGCAGCCGCCTTCAGCCAGCTGCCGCATCTGTCTAACAACCTGAGCAAGCCCCCGTCTCCATGGGGCAGCTACCAGAGCCCCTCGCCCTCGCCCTCCTCTACCTCCTGGAGCCCCGGTGGGGGTTATGGAGGCTGGGGGGGTTCCCAGAGCCGGGACTACCGCAGGGGCATGAACGGTGGCGTGCCTCCCCTGAACTCCATCTCCCCCCTGAAGAAGACATTTCCCAACAACCATGTTGTGCCCTCGCAGAAGTACTCCCGTGGCAGCCCTGGCTTCAACCCCAAGTCCTGGATTGATGAGAGCGTAAGCCGGAGTGAGAACATCTTCCCCTTCCAGGTGAGAGGTCTTAAACCCATTCTCCTACCATTTCTTCACTCTAACACCCTCGCCAGATCCCTGACTAATTTTTCTCGTATAGTGTGCACTGTATAGAGCAGTATTTTATTTTTGTCTACATACACTGACTGCAGTGTTGATTATGCTAAATCTAATTTGACTGCCAGTGCCTGTCTATGGCTTAGTTTGATGATGATGATGATGGAATCATGTGTCTACTGCAAGGAGCTGGACTATGGGTGGGTGGAGTGTGTGTATGTGTGTGGGGGGGGGTGGGCGGGCGGTAGTGGTGGAGGTAAAGCTCGAAACGCCAGAGGCCTAAATGACTAACGGAGCTTTCGCACTCATGAAAATGTAAGAATCGAGCGCCACATCTTCTACCAGCCCCAGATGCTTTTACTGTGCGGGAAAGGAAGGAAGAGAGAGTGAGGAAGCCATGGACTACGAGAGGGAGAGAGGCAGAGAGGCATTTCTGAAAAATGGGAGGAATACATTAGCTGTAGCTGTGTAGCCTGGCCTATTTCCTTGCTTTTTTTTTTTTGCAAGAGGGTGGTTAAAGATGATGTGGTACTGCGTCTGTCACTCGTCTTGCCCTATTCATTAAGCAGGCGGTGTTTTCTGGAGTGTAGAAATGCCTTGTGTGCTTATTTTATTGATCACGCATAGGGAGCGTGACAAGAGTGCGGGGGTGGGGCTGTTAGTGGAACCCCTGGTTGAGAAAATGGTACGAATGCTGCCAAAGGATCTGACGATGTTAACACAGCTACTCAGGTCCCGGCATCATTAGCCTGTTTTCTATGGTATAGCGAGCTCCTGCTGTGATCTAGCCCTGCTGATCAAATGCAGCCATCTGAAGCTGCTGTTTGTTTTGCATACTGCTGGCATTAGCGCTTGGCCATATTCCTTTTCTCATTCTGGCCTCGGGTCATGCTGCTGCTTTTTGTGTAGGATTGATGGAACAAAGTAGTGCGCCTTAGGTGTAGATGGTAGGGCATCTTATGGAGTACGTTGAAATGTGCAGGTCTGCTGGCTAAAACGTGTGTGTGTGTTTCAGGTCATGATTTGCCACAAGGTCTTGGCAGAGCAAACATTTTTCAGAGGCAAAAGCCAACCCTTTTACTAATCAGGCACTTTATCATGTTGAGTAGCCTGATGTAACCACCCAAAGCTGCTTCTCATCTAGAAAGCTGTCACTGGTTTTGAGGCACCCTTTTCTGAACAGGAGTCTTTTTTTTTTTTTTTTTTTTATATATTGGTGAGTGATTTTTTTCTTAAGACCTAGCTTGGCTTTAAGTATAAAAAAAGTGAACATGTTACTAGAGGTCAGTGGTTCCATTCTGTGAAGCAAACATGGCCTAATGGTTAACAACAGGTGAGGCTCAAGATGGCTGTATTTTGTCCCTACTATTTAAGGCATTGCTCCTATTTTTCCTCTTGAGATGTGATGTAATGTAATGATTCCAGGATTTATGGACCTGGGCACCTAGTAATTTGATTTTAACCAATCATGTTGTGAACATACTATTGGCATATGATATGAGTAGCTGTGTGTCAAGGAAGAGTAGACCCACATCTCCATATATTCCTTAAGTAGAAGCCCCTGAAGTCATACGTTATTACATTATTATGTTATGAAGCTATAGCACATATGTGGCTATAGCACATATGCTCACTGCTTGCAGTAGTTTTTGTGTATGATGTCATTGGATGTGATGTCAAGTTTGTGATGTGAGAAGAGGTGCTGGAACTTTCCAGAGACTGTCAAATATCTGAACTTTGGTGTGAAAATGACCACTGTCTGATTAAGTCGGTTCGCAAGATGGCATACACACACACACACACACACACACAATTGCAGCCTACACATTCCCTTTTTCTACACGCATACACAGAACCTCACTTAAAGAAGTTAGAGCTACGAGGCCCAGTCAGCTGGTGATGAGGACAAAAGCAGATATTAAAGGCTTTGCCCTCTTTACACTTGCCTGCCTCTCCTCTCCCTATTTATGTATTTACCGTGAGAAAAGCAGTAATTGTGCGGCCCACGTTACCAGGACCACCATTACTTGCCACGGCTAAGTGTCTCTACGAAAAAACTAGCACTGCAGCTTTTATAGAGGCCTGTTAATCCACACACACCGACATGCTCAGACCACAGAATTCCTTAGAATTGTTCTTGTTTTACAGAAGAATATAGCCTTCCTCTGAGGAAGGTAAAACTTCTCCTTCCATGTGGTTAGTGAGCCCTGAAAGCAGTCAGGTTTGACTTACATGCATACATACACCCCATAAACATGTTGTTAGTCAGGATTGAATTAGGACAGAGGGCAGACAGGTGCCCCAGGTATTTCACTTTCTAAAGCCCGGGCATCCTCTTAGCAGGGTGTAAGCGGCTAAAGCTCTCTGTGACCGAGTGTGTGTGTGTGTGTGCATGTGTCGGTGCGGGAGCAAGGCCCAGCAGTAGCATCAGCCAAGGAGCCTGTTTCCCATCAGTTTCAATTCGGCCGCCACTGGAGGTGCGTGCAGGGCACTGTTACACAAAAGACCAGCCATTTATGGTGTGATGTCAGTCCTATGCAAATGCTTTGGCGTTTCCTCTCCTTGCTGGGGCTTGATGGGTCAAGTCATAGCCTTCATGTCTCCACCCTTGTTTGTTTATTGCACAGACTTTGAGAGTTGTTTAACTTTGAAAACATGTTCATTTCATTTGAGCAAGCCTTTCAGAGAGTGAGAGAGAGAAGTTTGCCATTGACTGCTTCTGTAGGGTGGGGCTGTTATTTATTATTTTGGTGCTCACATATCATTTTGACCAACAACTACTACAAACTTCTAATATTTCCTCCTGGTTCCTTGCTAGGTTGTATGATTCAGTAAAGAACAGATTAAGTCATTCTCAGCGTGACTGTCCCAGTAACTTATTTAAAAAAAGAATAATGGCCATCAGCAGAGAAGCCACAAGAAGACTAGATAGAGATCATAAGCCTTAAGTATTATAAGGCCTCTCTTTCACCATACCTGAAAAACATATGCGAGCACAAAGCTAACACAGCAGGTTTGGCAACAGATCCTTTGGCCCGAACCAGAATGTAGACCTATCCATACCCATCGTCTGTTTATCACCCAGAACCGCCTGTGCCTCTTCTGCTGTTTGCTGCCTTCAGAGCCAACAAATCATGAGGCTCTGGGCAGTGCTTGTATGGCATGTTTGAAAGAATAAGTATACAATTCCATGGAAGGTATAATTTAGCATACAAACGGGTTGACAGTTGGCTAAATTGACCAGTCTTTAAAGCCTGGATTCACCAGGACTACCAAACATGGACTTTTATTGAAAGTGGTGTTAAAACATGTGAGAGACACACGCTTGGTAGGTCACACATTTTGCAACATGTGACAGCAGTTAGTCCTGCAATGAATATCAGGCTACTGTCTTACTAAACAGCATTGTTTGTCTGCATGAACAATTAGATACTTACCCAAGTAATCACATTCTATGCTGTCATAAAACTAAGGTACGTTTATTCACAAAGCAAGAAGATCCACCCACCTATTTCTTTTATCTTAGTGCTATTTACTCAAGAACATGTTTTTGTGTGTGTGATTGTGTGTATCTGTGTCTGTCTTCCATCAGTCTTGCTTTAACTAAGCCTAGACTGGCCAGGGACCCTCTCTCATGATGTCACTACAACAGGAGTTGTGACTTTCAAGCCATTAGCTGTGGTTAGCAGCTCTGCAATTAGCAGCGCGGCGTAAACAGACTGGAAACAGTACGGATCAAACCGACACTGTTGGCCCCGAACAAGCCCTGCTGTCTGCCCCACTGTCTCTCGGCAACCTCCCGCAGCTTGCTCTGACACACGCGGGCATGTAACAATATGACAATAGAGGTTAAAATGCGAACAATGAAAGGGCAGGCCCAGTGTAGGGGCTGTTTAAATGATAATGAATAGATAAGCAGCAGTGAGCCTTGGGCTGCTTCATGGGGCTAAATGACTGTGTTACTGAAGTGGATCTGTGAATGTCGTGGAAGGACTCTGGTCCCCCTGCCTTCTGCCTGCATGTTCATAGGCTTAGCAGCAGCCAGCAGGGCAGAGAGTGATTTTGATGTGGAAAGGCTTTAAAATACCTCCACCGGCAGTATTGGCGCACACACACACACACACACACACACACACACACAAATACACAAATTACAGCATCAGATATTTAGCCCCCACCCCCATGCTCACCCTTTTTCATCAGTTTAGTGGTGACATTTCAGATTAATGTTGTTTGAAACACCCTTCCCATGCTGCTCTCAATCACCTGCATCACAGCCCTCAGCAGGGTCCTTTCTCAGAAAACACACACACAAACAAATTAATAAATAAAGTCATAAATAATCCATGGACTCAAAGGCTGGGCTGTGTTACTGCAGACTACAAGGTCATCTAAAACGAGGAAGGGGAAGAAAAAAAAACGTGCTCGGTGGACAGAAGTCCAGCTTCATCTGGAGTGTCTGGTTAAGCAGCTACTAATTATAGCCTTGCCTTGTAAAGAGAACAGAAATGTAAAAATAAACGACTGGACGAGACTGAATCAGGAGGCGCTCTTACAAGACCTTCCCCCCACTACTGGCTTGATCCTGTAGTTTCACCTGTCGAGTAAATTCACCCACTGTTGTGAAACAGTAAGGATTTATGAGGTTTTGCAGTTGTCTGCAAACCTGTATTTCATTAGATCAGTATCTCAACTTGGCATATACAATCTACAAATGTTCTCAATAGCATCAGGCTATTTATAGGTCCCTCAACAACTCAACTTGGTTTAGGCCTAACCAACCATTTTAGAGCCTCAGTTTTTCTCATAAATGGTGCAGTTTGATCACGACAGAGTTAATATATGTAGATTAACATTCATTAATTTCAGCAGATGCTTTCGTCCACAGCGACATACAACAGATATACATTTTAGTCTTTTAATATTTGGCAAAATGGGTCTGAAAGACGCGGGTTGAGCCACCGGGTGAGAGTGCTTCGAGGAGTATGTGAGGATGAGAGAGCGTCAGAAGGATGGGAATAAAATGGAGAAAGAGAGAGAGGGGAAAAAACGAACTAGAATCTGTGTGCATTAGGGAGAGGGAGAGATTGACCTCCACTCCTCAGGGCTCTACAGTGCGAGTATTTCACTCGCATATGCGCCTAAAAATAGGTACGTGCGAACTTGAAAAATTATTTACGAGCACAGTGTGCGAGTGACAGACAGTTGTCAATACAGCGCCAAAAAGTGAAGCATTCCATTGATTTCACATGGAAACAAGTGACAGGGTTGCGACTGATGTGAAGATATCAAGATGACGCGCTTAACTTCCTGCAAATGAGAGCGACGATTCGCAACCAATGGGCCAGAGCCATATAAAAAGAGAGTACCGTAAATCCTCAAATAGTGGCTGGGGCTTGTATTTACTTAGGCTGCACAGCGCACCGGCCTTTATTTGGGGCAGGACTTTATTTCTTACTTATCTTCTGTTATAGAATTGAATTATTTAAATAATGGGCATAATTGCAGTAGGCTATGGAATTCATTGCATATGCGTTCAACACTTCCTGCACATCGCGTAACGCTTTAGGTCGGGGTGTCAACGTAAAAAATAAACATCGGAGTTATGGTCTCCACTGTCAGTCACGGAGGAAAAGATTTCCAAAGCCTTGAATTAAATCATTTTTCTAGACACTATTATGCTTATCGCGGACTGAAAACATTTATTCAACGAGCTGGTTTGATATCCAGCCTAATTTTCTTTCTACCTCCACCTGCTAGTCGTAGTCTATCGCATTCCTCTCGGGTCAATGTCAAACTTCTTTGCTGCTTTTTCTCCCGAATGTTCTTCAGCAATCAGCATACACCATCTCTTTGAATTTAATATAAAAGTTACGTAAGTCTACTACTGCTTTATGATCCCTTCTGGAAAAAGTAACCTAGCCAACTAAAACGTTACAGATAAACAACAGTAGGCTATACGATACGTGCATTTAGGCTAAACATTCGCCTAGTAGTCCTACGTGGGGAAATTTCTTTTTTTTTTTATTGCAAACAGCCCATGAGATTAGCCAACAATATTATATAATATAAATATTAAACATGAGGAGAACATGTATTCTCATTTGAATGATAATTCTGTTAATCAAGTATTGCCTTAAATTATTATTTACATTGATTTAATTGGAATTCAGCTGTAGGCATGAGATCTGTATCTTGGAGACTAATTGCATCCACAATTTGGTACTGCAAGCTAGACTACTATGCAGTAGACACAACACAGGAGGTCCCTGGGCCTGAGAAGGGAAGGGAAGGAGTTTAATGTGGCTATAATATGGAATTTTAAATGTGCCTAAAACTAGACAAAATTGTAATGAGTTTTCGAAAACTAGACTGAAACTAAGAAGGATAACTATGACTAAATGTGACTAAAACTAATATGCATTTTTGTCTTAAGACTGAATCTAAAATATATGCCAAAATGAACACGGAGATAGGGGACCCCATCATCTGCAATTAATTGTTGCTAGCTCTAATCATATGTACTAACTAGGCTTATAAGAGAAGACTAACTTTGTATTCCAACGAACACCAATAACTAGAACTAATTTGACAGACTATAAACCAATGTGATACCCGTGCTCTCTAGCTATACAGTAAAAGTGTTGCTTACGTTAGATACTGAATAATTTGATCAATTTACCAGCTAAATTGCTTTGGAATAACTGAACATGAATGGGGTTTAAAGTTGGAAAATACAATGTTTGGAACTATAGGTCGCAAATGAGTATGACATGCTTTGCTTCCGTGTAAAAAAACCCTGCTGTGCTCCTAAATTTCTTTGTGTGCTCCTACATTTTTTCATTTAGGAGCACATGTGCTCCTTGGGAAAAACCTTAGCGTAGAGCCCTGCTCCTACTGGAGATGATTTGGTCTGTCTGTGCTGTTTGAAGCACTCTGCCTGTACGCCGCCGCCTAAGCCGTGGGGGATGAAGAGATCCACGCACATGCCGGTTCGTGACAGTGGAAAAGGCCGATCAGATGGTTAATCGCCATGGCTGCCAATCCAGTCAGTCGCTTAGCAACGGTAGCTACGCGCATGGAGAGGCCGCGGTGGCTGGCACACGTTGGGTGAAGCTCGGCATGTGTCGCATTGTCATGTGTTGCTGTTGGGTTTGGAGTGCACAACAGTGGTGTGCCCTTTCAAACTATTAAATGCTAGCTTCCAGACGTTTGTGGGAAATTGATTGATTCACCAGTTTTTAATGTTTAAAAAAAATTCTGACAGTATTATAATTTGTATGAAAATTGGACAGATACAGAGACAAAGACACAATGGACAATACAGTAATGCAACATTTTGGTAAAGTCATTTCTAGGTTTTTACCAAAACTCATTAATCGTGTTGGGTATGTCATGCTGCAGTATATTTTAATGTTTACTTTTGAAGAATACACACAAAATAAAAAAAATCCTTCATTAAAAATTCATAATTTGAGTATTGATGTCCTTTTAACAGTTCATGATATATGCCACAGAAGCACATTTTGTTCTAAAAGCAAGTGTTATTTTGAAATGTTACAATGAAGGAGTATTATATGAACTCCTGATGTATTTTGATGATCTAAATAATAAGACAAAGGCAAAGTGTCTATATATGTTAATTAAAGGTTTAAAAGGAATTGTGAAATTCAGATAGTAAATCAGAAATCACAGTTAAAAGTGACATGACATTTTCAAATGAAATGACGGGAGAGAAATACATTTAATAGGATTATAGGCAACATTTTTGCCTGCGTGAGTAACTGCACATCGAAGATGTCAGAGACAGCTTGCAAAAGTTAAAGGGACAACAGTTCTCATTTAATCTTCATTATATTAATCTCTCCTGTACAGTGGTTGCAAAATAAAGTTTGCAACATTGATGTTCATTGAACAGAAAATGCGGCCCCTCATTATACGACCACAGGAGACTGCATCTGAATTTTCAGATAACCATAAGACGTAGAATGTAGCTGCATGTAGACTATCATCATAACACAAGTGGCTTACTGCCTCCCTATATGTCTTGTCTCTGGAAAATGTAAGGTAATCTCTCCCCTTTTCATTCTATTAAATTAAATTGAAAATAATAGTAAATTAAACTGTATTCAGGGGAATGCTATGCATTGCTATACTACACTCCATACCCTATTAAAACAAGTCTAGAAAACACGGAATTGGGCTGAAAATTAAACCGATTTCATAAGGCTGTAGATCTGTACTCTTTAATAGCAACTCTTGCAAGCAGACAGAACTGCCACTGGTTCCTAATGTTGTATGCTAATATGATTATTAAGCCAATTTAGAAGTGCAACATACATTTGGAATTCTTGAAACCTATGGTGAAAAGTATCTCAAAAATGTTTTGTAAAAGATGGTTAATGTGCAATGATTTTTAGGCATATTCCAGAGGAAAGTGTATATTGTCTGTCTTCAAGTATGATAAAAAGCTAGGCTATGTATGACGCCAAGAGCTCCTATTCACACCTGAGCTCTTGTACTTCTGTTGTGCTCTTGTGTTCCGTGAATGGCTCTGGGAAGACTTAAAGGGGCCGTCTATGTTCATGATCTCCAGGGAGTGTGCCCCCTACCGTCATGCTGGGTTTGGCTTTGCTGCTATTGTTGGCTGGCTGTTATGGTATGTCTTTTGTGCTCAGGCAGGTAGAACTGGACACAAAATGTCAAGTGACTTTTTAAGCTTGTGTGGCGTCAACAGCGCATTGTGTTACAGCCTTATGACGTTAGGCTTTTTCTGTCTGATGCCTGCCAGATTTCTGTGAACTACTGTGTGTGTATGTGCGTGTGTGTGGGTGCGCGTGCGCAAGTCCAGTCTTGTGTGATAAATGTGTTATCAAACTGCCACGTTGAACTGGAGCTTATAGCCACCGAGTTGTGCTCTTTCAGCGCTTAGTTACTAGTGTCAGCTGTTTTCCTTGCCTGTGGAGTTTAAAGTACATGTCAATCATTTGCCCATTCTGTACTTCAGCCCCCCAGTGCAAATCTGGTGGTATACCTCATTAAATATAATTAGGATGTATTTTTTAGGTTTTCGAGGAATAAGCCTTGGGGGTTTAGACAACAGCAACAGCTGAGAATGGGTTTCTAAGTGATTTGTGATGGACATCAACATAATACCTGGCTTAACTGTCACATGGTCGCAGTGTGAGCACGCTTAACGTTCAGAAGGGTCTTTAGACTGAAGATTTAACCTTCATGTTTTGAAGGACCACTGTTGTACTTATGATGGACAAGAAACATCTATATTAATCAATTCCTATCCTCTTCCTTTTCTCTCTCTCTCGTAATCTGTCCCTCTTTCTCTCTGTCGTCATCTGTCCCTCTCATTCACACAGGAGCGCACTCGTTCATTTGATGGCTTCAACATGCATTCGCTGGAGAGCTCCCTCATCGACATCATGAGAGCTGAACAGGACACCCTTAAAGGTAAGGGCCAAGTGGGATAAGTGGGGCTCACTGCAGAAAGTGGATATGATACATGCCCATGAAGGAAAACAATGAAAAAAACTAAAATAACAAAAAACAACATAATGTAGTCATGGACTAGATCTAGGGGTAGATACCTGAAGAGGTAACGCTTTCCAAATGAATAGGTTTATGTATGCTTAACACTATGAGTGATGTTTTGGAGGTTGAAATATCAATGATTTGTCATAAAGTAGCTTTAGAAACAAGTTTTGTCTATATAGCATGCAGTATCTCTGAAGCGCTCCATGACTACTTGCATGTAACTGTAAAGTAAGGTCTCATATGAGATCAGTTTGTAACTCTTGAATTTTGATTTGACACACACACACACACACACACACACACACACACACAAATATATAGCATATATCCTGTGTACGGGTTCTGTCTCTTTTTTAATCTCTTTTAGGCTCTGACATTGCCTTTTGCTCTCTTTGTGCTTATTTCCGCTTTCTCTCTCTCTCTCTCTGTCTTCGTCTCTCTTTCCCCTCCTGGCTCCGTGCTTCTGGTCACCTGATTAAACGTTACTGGAGTGCGGCGCAGCTGTCCTTCATGTGTTATTTTTGTGGGTTGTGATCATGGCGGCCCAGCGGCTAACAGGCTTTCGTGGGTAGACTAGAGCAGCCCAGCCAGCCTGACCTATAAAAGCCAGCCGTGCTGCTGCGGCGTACCTCCAGGCTGGAGCTTCCACAGGGGCTTGTCTGGCCATGGCAGGCCCAGGGAAGAGCTGCTCTGTTCAGTGTGAGGGGCAGTGGTAGTACCCCCTTCCCCTCTCTATTCACAGCATTTTTGCAGTTTGGCACGCTGCAGGGCTGGTGACATAGTTTCATGGTGATGAGGAGGATGATAATGAAGATGGATGGAGTGTGTTGTCTCTCCGTGTGGTTTTTAGGCCAAATTGTGATGTCTGGGAGATGCTTGGCAAAAAGGGATTCTATAGTGAGGCTTCCCACAATCATGAAGCCTGTCTCATCTGTCTGCATTAAACATTTGTAGAATCATTGGGAAAAAGGTTCGCTGCTTTTTTTTCTGTTTTCAGAGGTGTTATTTTGGAAGCAGATGAGGTTTCACTAAGGGTGTGGTGGTGTTTGTAGGGGGGAAACTCGCCCCTTCCATCTGATCTTCATATCCAGAGCAAACAAGCACCAGTTCTGCAGGTTGCTCACCAGATAAACTGCAGGCACAATGGAACCGGAGCCCACTGCAGTCGAGCAGCTCAAACAGTGAGCGCTTGTCATAACATTTCAGCCAGCTCCACTTCAATTTTCTGAAAGCAGCCTGACATTTATTTAGAGTCAATATAATTCTCATGCAACATTTTTATGGCAGCGACGTTGCGACCAGACACCAGCTGCACACAAAGGTTTACTACTTTACACAGCGCAACAGAATTCACTTCCAATGTTCACCTCCTACTTTGATAAAAATGGAAGATCAGAGCCAGACGTTGCCTTTGAAGAAGCACCTGCATATAGGACTACTTAGTTCATAGTATTTCTTTTGGAATGGAGGCCACTGTACAAAAGACCTTATAGGCAAGTCTCACCACTCGGCAGTACAGATAGGCTGATATTATCTGTTCATATCTGTACCGGCCTCATAGTTTGGCAGATGTTTGTCCAAAAGTGTCCTGGTGTTTTTGCTATGTATGGCAAGTTTACTTAAATTCAGAGCTAAACTAGAACTACTGATATTTTATTTATTAACATTAATTTCTGCAAATTCCTGGTTGGGAACCATTTGCAGCAAAGACAATTTGCAGAGGTTAGTAAATCATTGGTTATAAATTGGCTTAATTTCCCAATATATATATACTTAAACAACCCATTGTAGCAAAGTCACACAGGCAAGCTAACGTTTTTAAAGTAACCTTATTTCAGAAATAAAACAATGGTGTAACATTAGCTCAGCCTTTGTTAGCTGGCTAGCTAGTTAATGTCAGCGGCATCGCTATCTTTGCTTCCTGCTGGAAAAAAGGAACATTCAGGTGAGGTGAAACGTTAGTTATGCCTTTTCCAACAACCTGATTGGCTCTTTACAAAACAGGGCAGGACTTCCCGTTACAGATCCACCATCTTTTGTGTTACAGACTCCCCCATTAATTTTGCCCTCAGTGATTTGTCTTCTCCCTTATAATGTATCTGGCTGTACTTAGGAACTTAGTCCCGGTTCTTTTTCTTTTTGTCCACCTTGTCCCTTAATACTTTAATAACATTTCACTACTCCGTGCTTATGACATTACTCCATCATACTCAGACAAAGAGTACACACAGGGAGAAAAGTCACTAAAATATAATACTTGTGTCGTTTACCGGTTTTTAGAAATGAATTCCCTCTAAGGCAAGCATGATTTCATCTTTGCATTCTTTGATGGGCTGGGCTTCCCCTGGAATCTAACCAGGCCTCTGTTGATTGGCTTGGTCTTCCATCAATGACGACTTTTCCGATTGGTTGCTTATGACCTCCAAGCTTAGAGTGATCTCTGACACGTATGCACTCTTGTCACTTGGTGCTTACCACACAAACACACACACACACACACACACACGCGCGCACACCTGCACACTACAAAAATGAGAACTAGATGTGTAACAACATATCCCTACATCCTCTTAAGAGCAGGCAAAAGAAAAAAAAAGATATCTGGTGTAGAAGAGTTGGCTTTGAATGCAGTCCAGCATTGTTCCTCTGCCTGAAAAGGGCTCTCTGTTTTTCTGCATAGTGTGTTGGCACAGGCAGAGCTTTGGCCAGTTCACTGGTCTGCTCTGTGATTGAAACTGGGAAAGGAGTGGAAAGGAAAGCGAGAGAGAGAGGGGGGAAGGGAGCGTTACAGTAACCCCGTGCTATTTGCCCAAGCCGCATGCCAGCCACAATGGCTTTACTATGGGCATATTTCTCCCCTCATTGCCCCCCTTCTGCTGTGGGACCACAACGTGGCGCACAGGCGGTGGGGGATGGGAGGTGAGGCAGGACTGAACGAGACCGTGGCCTCCAGGCTCTGGCCTGGTTGAGTGGAGATAGTTGCACAGCTTTTCGTTGAGTCTGTTTATAGCATTTTTAGTACACAGGTGTTGGGACATCCGCACACACACACACACACACACACACAGATGCACACACACACACACACACACTAACATGAACAGCCACCCCCACAGACTAAGACATTCATAACTGATATTTCATGTTGGTCGGGCTGGTAATAATTTATACTCTCCTTTCTTTCTTTAAGGCCGGCTTGGATTCACACACCCTGCTGGAGACAGTCCTTTGCCCATAAATGGTACGTAAATAGATTTTATTACCTTTCAGTGCCGACAGCTTAACCCCATAGAGAAAAAGGGATAGATGTAGGGAGAGGGAGAGTGGGTAGATGGAGAGAAGCAGGTTGTGTATGTTGACTCAGTCAGCAAGATTAGTACTTTGTTTGCTCACAGGGAACAGGCCAGAGTTTGGCGTTTGTCTGCTTCCCTGTTTTCATTATTGTTCTCTCTCTCTCTCTCTCTCTCTCTCTCTCTCTCTCTCTCTCTCTCTCTCTCTCTCTTTCTCTCTCTGGCTTTCACTCTATCTCTCTCTCTCTGGCTTTCACTCTATCTCTCTCTCTCTCTCTATCTCTCTTTCTGGCTTTCTCTCTCTCTCTCTCTCTCTTTCTGGCTCTCTCTGAGCAACACAGCCACAGTAGCCCTGTGCAGCATTTGCATCTTGGCCAGAGAAGGTGCAGTAAGCACCCTGCAGTAAGCACCCTGAGATGCCTCTGCAGTCTCCCTCAAATGACCGAGTTGAGCTCTGGAGGGGGGTGAGGGGCAGGCTGGGTGTTACGTCATGGTGCGTGTAAGGGAAGCTTGAGGGTGTAAGATAGGGGACTGGCCTCCGCAAGTTATATTGGGATAAGCCATCCTGTGGATACTCATGTCAAAGTTATTAGGGCCTCTTTCGTTTCTACAGATGTTTAGCAGTTTCTGTGTACAACAGTTTTTTTGGCACCCAGAGTATAGTTTTTGTGCTTAATTCATTGCAGAATTTTGGATTTTCCACCTACAGGTTTTTCCACCTACAGTCCTGACCTATGTGTTATTTAAAGGGTGTGGTTTTTGGTCAAACGAATGTTGCAATTGCATTGGGATTTTGTAGACTGTCAGTCCTTGTGTCTGATCTTTCAAATATAGATAAAGATTCACAACGCAAAAGCATAGAGACTCTCAATATAAAATGTATCCACAATGATTCACAGTGCAGATCTCTAAATTTAAGATGTGTTGATGGAAGCATTTTGTGATTGGGTTCTTGAGCTGGGGTATACTTAGAGGATGGCAGATACTTGTTTTGAAATGTCCTTCCAATGGGTTCTTCTTCTAAAGCCCTTCAGTCGATTCCAATCATAGAGCTAGCTTCATTTAAAATAAAAGTGTACGTCTGGATTTAATTGAACATTATTGAAGGTTATTGTTCAGCACACGCTTTCTGCAGGATTTGACAGATTATCTGTCAGGGGGACAACAGGCATGATGTAGCCTGTTCAAAATAATGACATAAAGGTTTTATGGGACATTTGGGGGATTTTGCTGTACCTTCATGTGTTTGTCCACTCATGGGTCGTCTGTCTTATTTTACAAGCAGCAAGGAATTATGGGAGGAGACGAGGTAAAGGAAATCATTTCAAAACCTTTGAAATTGAGCTACACCAACATTTCCCTTTTGATTACTGTTGAACAAATAAGAATAACAGAATGTCTTCTGTCTGAGGCCATCTGCATGATGTGATTTTGGGCAAAATTATTTGTATAAGATGTGTGCATGCAGCTGTGCGGTGATATTAATCAGTCTATCGTGTGTGTGTGTGTCATTTAGTGTTTCTGTGTAATTGTGGGGGGGACGGCTGGTGTTGTTTTCCTGCGGTTCTCAAACCCCTTGTAAACAGCGCTATGAATATCTAATGAAGGGCAAAGATAACCCATATCTGGCGACTCTGAACGCACACGTGCAAACACACACACACACACACGCACACACACGCACACTCTCTACTCATGTTGCGGCAATGGAACAGTATAATTAAGGAATTGGACGCATGCTAACTGGAGTAATCGTATCTGAATCAGACCTGGCTCTCCTGAGGCTGGTGTGGACGCTCAGCTAACAGTCCCCTGCCCTGGTGTTTGGGTTGTGTTTTTGATCCTATGTGCCCACGCCCGCCCCCTTTGCCTGACGGATCTCCGCTTTGCTCCCCAGGCCACTCGTCCCTGTTCCCCATGGAGGATGGCTTTGGGGAGGACGAGCGAGCAGAGCAGAGCCTTCCCGGCCTGGGTTCCCCACACTGCTTCCCCCACCAGAATGGGGAGAGGGTGGAGCGCTACTCGCGCAAGGTGTTTGTGGGCGGCCTGCCTCCAGACATAGATGAAGGTGAGACTGCTGTTATAACCATACCAAACGCACGCACGCACGCACGCACGCACACACACACACACACTCACTCTCTAGCTCTCTCCCTCTCCTCTCCATTAGTCCCTCCTCTCATATGGCACTCTGGTTATCTAGAAAGTGCTGTATTTGTGTTGCTTGTCATGCATCACTCATTCATTCATTCACTTGTGTTTCTCAGAAGCTATCGAGCACATACACAGCACATGTCATAAACACTTGTCTCAGTCTGAGCACAACATGTGTACACACTATTTGCCTTAAAGGTTCAACGTCCAGGCGTTCTCAGATGAGTCAGTGATTAAAGTCCACAGAGGCTCCATTCAATACTCCAAAAATACAAATAAAAAAAACATTCATACAGATAAAAGTAGCAGATGTTTTGCCACTCATATAATACAAATTTGCACCAAAGGGAACTGGCATGTACACCAATAGTATCAATATCCCTGTTCACTACAGACAGCCCATCAAAATAGTCAAACTGGCATCAAAATGGCCCCTGTGTTGAGTAAAAGATCCCCCACATTTCCATTGAGAGCATATTTGAGCTTATCTAGCTTCAAGTGGTACACAACCTCCTTGAGCCTTATGTCTTGGGCCATGTCTTCCAATTCAGTAGAATGAGCTGTAGGCTAATAATGTTGACAAGTCTTCTGGACCAATGGGGGTTATAAGGTTTAGCCTGACGGGGACATGGGCAGGGGTAGGCCCAGGACATGCATATGAAGTTAGCAGGAGCACTCATTACTTTTCGCAAAGTGGGTCTAGAGTGGGGAATATTTTGGAAATCCACACTTATAAGTGTAGATTTTTGGACCTTTTTCAAGAAACTTCCATTCAGTCCATCTGTTCTGGAAGGGGAAGTTTCCAATCCGAGTCAGACAGAGCACTGCACATCTTCCAGTGCTACATATGCTGCCTCCACTGTTTATCTCTTCCAGTGGATGAAAACCAGTTGCTGTAGTTAAGACTGTCAGGTTTGCTGGAGCTTTTGCTCTGTTTTCCATTGCTTTCATCTGTCATTTGCTTTCAATTTTCCAGTGTTCTTTTAATTTTAAAATTGTAATATATATTGTTTGTTTTCTTTTCTCAATGTGAATTGCATGTCACCCCCACTAACTATTGGTTTGACCACCCATATGAATCTGGTTAACACTGTTTCTTTACCTCTTGCTTTTCAAATTCTTTTGCTGCCTCCATTTGTTTTTCTTTTGTCTGCTGCGTCTTCTCTGTGTCTCATCACTCTCACTTCCTCCCTCTTTTCTTCTAGATGAGATCACAGCAAGTTTCCGCCGTTTTGGACACCTCTTTGTGGACTGGCCTCATAAGGCTGAGAGCAAGTCCTACTTTCCTCCCAAAGGTGAGTCTTTCTCCAAAGCAGACGTGAGACACACACACACACACACACACACACACACACACACACACACACACATTTGTCAATGCCAGGTTCCACTCTTAAGGTCCATCTCTTTCCCATTTGAAGAGCATTGAGTTAGTTGGGTGTCAGTTGTGTGAAGATGGCCTTTACCTGAAATATCAAATGGTCCTTCTTGCATCTTCAGAAGACCTTTCATTTAATGTATTCACTTATGCTTGTGTGTGTGTGCAGGATATGCCTTCCTGCTGTTCCAGGACGAGAGCTCTGTACAGGCCCTGATTGATGCCTGCATTGAAGAAGACGGCAAACTTTACCTCTGCGTGTCCAGCCCCACCATTAAGGACAAACCAGTGAGTCTCTCTCTTTCACTCACACTCTCACTCTCACTCTCACTCTCACTCTCTCTCAATTCTCAATTACACACACTAATTCCCTCTATAGACACACACACTTGTGTACACATAGTCTTCTTTCCCCCCCCTTTTCTCTCCCTTGTATGAACAGATGCATGCTGTGTTTCTCTCCCCCAGTCCTTCACACATACGCTTTACTTACCAGATGTGCAGAGGCGTTAGTTGAGTGCTGTGGTGGTTGACTGTGCGTTTATCTATGTGTGTGCCAGGTTCAGATCCGACCCTGGAACCTGAACGACAGTGACTTTGTCATGGACGGCTCTCAGCCTCTGGATCCCCGCAAAACCATCTTTGTTGGCGGAGTGCCCCGCCCTCTCCGTGCAGGTAAATCGCTTTAGCTTTATAGGCAGCTTTCTTTGCCCACATGAGTGACCAGGCACATCAAAGATGTTGTCAGAGACGGCCAGTGAACGGACTCATCGCTATGCATTGAGAACCGAAAACAGGAAATATGGTCACTCGCAGACCATCACAGGCTAAACTGCATCTGAATATTCTTAGAATAACCATTAGACTTACTGACTCAGTACAAGTCTGTTAATTTGAAACCGTAAGGTATTCTCCCCTTAAATAGGTTTGCCATGTTTTCATTCTACAAAATTACATTGAAAAGGATAGTAAATGAAACCGTATTTGTAGTCTTCTGGGTAATACTAGCATTGTTTGTTTGTTTGTTTGTTTGTTTGTTTGCTTGCTTGCTTATTTATTCCTCCCTCTTCTTTATCTTTCTCTCCCACTCCCTCCCTCCCTCTTCCCCTGTGCAGTGGAGTTGGCTATGATCATGGACAGGCTGTATGGTGGCGTGTGCTATGCAGGCATTGACACCGACCCCGAGCTCAAGTACCCCAAAGGAGCAGGGCGGGTCGCCTTCTCTAATCAGCAGAGCTACATAGCAGCTATCAGCGCTCGCTTTGTGCAGCTGCAGCATGGGGAGATCGATAAACGGGTGAGTTAGGGGGCCCCTTCTTTAAACACACAACCACTACCATGCACAACCACAAAAACACAGACACACACACAGACACACACACAGACACACACACAGACACACACACAGACACACACACAGACACACACACAGACACACACACAGACACACACACAGACACACACACACACACAGACACACAGACACACACACACAGACACACACACACAGACACACACACACAGACACACACACACAGACACACACACACACAGACACACACACACACAGACACACACACACACAGACACACACACACACAGACACACACACACACAGACACACAGACACACACACACACAGACACACACACACACAGACACACACACACACAGACACACACACACACAGACACACACACACACACACACACAGACACACACACACACACAGACACAGACACACACACAGACACACACAGACACACAATGAATCACCCAAACCCACCAAACACATAATTAAGCGTGCATGAGAACCTCACCCATACTCTACACCCACACAAGTACATGGCAGATGTTTGTGTGTCTGTCTATGAATCGCCCAGTGTTTGGTTGGCTATGATCACACCCTGATTCACACAGTTGCATACTCATTCTCCCTGTCCAATTTGACATGCAATTATGGTTCTCTGAAAGGTTAAGATATAGAGTGTAGGATGCTAAGGAGTGTTGGGAGTTCCTGGCTTTCCCACAGCTCTATGGGGCAGTCAAATGCACTCACACATTTTAATATTCAACTATTCAAATACTCTAGTATCCAAATACATATCCAAATATCCCGGTATTGTGTATTCTGGTCTGTCAAGTTTTCCCAGAGCATTATGTTATAGTTGCCTTGGTCTAGCCTTGGTCGAACCTTTTTGCGAGGCCGTGTGTGTGTGTGTGTGTGTGTGTGTGTGTGTGTGTGTGTGTGTGTGTGTGTGTGTGTGTGTGTGTGTGTGTGTGTGTGTGTGTGTGTGTGTGTGTGTGTGTCCGTGTATCCTTGCTCAAAGTTTTGTATGTTTGTATGTGCACCTGCGTGTGTATGTGTGTATCACCACCTATGCTCAGCTTATCTCTGTGGGAACCTGCAGCAGAAGGGCCTCTCTCAGGGTTTAACCCATCCCCCCCTCCCCCATTCATGGAGAGTCCATAATTGTCTCTCAAAAGGGAACCACCTGAGTTAAGTCAGTTAAGTAATGTCATATTAGAGCAGGGAGTTGGCAGCCCTACCTGCTTGCCTTAGTATGTTACTACCTGTCCAAAGCAGTGGAGCTCTACAAACATGAATCAGCGGTTATCCCCCCCCACACACACACGTTCTTGCTAGGTTGACCTTCTTGCTCTCATTTAACGGTTTCTGGGTTGAGAACGTCAGTTTGTGTGTGTGTTTTTATATTTCTTGTTAACTTCACACTCAATGATGTTCTATTTATGTGTGTGTGTGTGTGTGTGTGTGTGTGTGTGTGTGTGTGTGTACTGTCTGTGTCTTAATCTCTTTCCATAGGTGGAAGTGAAGCCATATGTGCTGGACGACCAGCTGTGTGACGAGTGCCAGGGCACGCGCTGCGGGGGCAAGTTCGCCCCCTTCTTCTGCGCCAACGTCACCTGCCTCCAGTACTACTGCGAGTACTGCTGGGCAGCCATCCACTCACGCGCCGGCCGAGAGTTCCACAAGCCCCTGGTCAAGGAGGGCGGAGACCGGCCTCGCCACATCTCCTTCCGCTGGAACTAGAAGGCAGGAGAGAAATGAAAAAAAGAGCAAGATGTTAAGGAGAGAGAGGGAGGGAGATGAAGGAAGAGACTGAGGGAGGAGAGGTGTGAGGGAGGAGTGACGAGGAAGAGAGAGGAGGTTAGGCAGAGGAGGAGTCGCAGAAACATTGTATAAATAAATGCACTTTTCTGTTGCTGGTTCCTTTGGTTTAATTTAAAGATTTAATTTGTAACTTTAATATATATTTTAAACGTTGAACCTTTGAAAAGAGGGAAAAAAAATGGATTTTATTGAGAATTGAAAGAAAAATGTATGTACAAAAAAAGACTCATTTCTCTATTTTTTCCATTAGAATTTATTTTTCTGGTTTCTTTAGTGCACATTGAGTTGTAAATGTATTATTCTTATTATTATTATTATTATATATCCTCTCTAAAGTATGATAGTCTTAACCAATTGGCTTGGCCCACTTTGTGTTAAAAATCAGTTTAGACTCGCAGTGTCTCAGAGCCAACATGGCTGCGTGGAAGGTGCACTTATTTTCTTACCTTTGAGTGCAAATATGATGTTAATCCTCAGATTTAAACCAAAGCGCAATCACTTTTGGTTTCTGTTGAAAAGAAAAGCAAAGAAAGGAATAAAAGACAAAATTCAAATTTCAGACTTCCGATTCGCAGATTCTCGACGATCAAACGATCAGAACATTTGCTCATTGAAAGACCACGCTAATTTATTCGATGCTACTTGATATGAGTGATCCCCCCACCCCCCCTCCCCACAGGCAGGTGTTTTTGGGGTGAGTTTGATCTCCACTTTTGACATGCAAAAACTAATACCTCAAACTTAGCTGCTAATGTTATGAGTAACGTGTAGAGCCCCAGCCAGTCTCCTGCTCCTCTCTGTGTCCCCACTCTCCCACCACCACCACCAAGGGAAAGGACATTGGCAAAGGCACTTTGATTCCCTAAAACACTGCTTTGTCAATTTCCTGTGATTTTATTTTGTTTCCTCTTTTGTCTGTGTTTCAAGCCCAGCTGAATTAGGAAAAGCCTAAAAGAAGAGAGGAGTAGGGTGATGCTTTTTGGGGAATGTACAGTTTAGCCATGCAGTGATGTTGGGGTGAGACACACTCATAAATATCTATATCTATATCTATATATATATATATATATATATACCTGGTATACATATGTGCCAGGTATACCATACCGTACATATACCTGATTCTCCTTGACGTGAGGCAACAGTTTCTGTCTTTGTCCTCCTTTTTTTTTTTTTTTAACCCTGAAGAGCAACTATACTACCCAGTCTCCACCATATGTGATGCAAGTTTCGGACCCAAACCGAGAGCAGATAAAAGGATAAGTTACAGTGTCTGAGAGGATGAGAGAGAAGGCACACTGGGGAGAAGAGGGTGTGTGTTTGGGGGTGGGGGGAGGGGGGCGGGGGTCTGCAGACTTAAACGTAGCTGAAGTAGCTCCCTTCTGGGGATTTTGTCTCCATCTATTCACCTCTCTCTCTCACTCCCTCTCTTTGTTAAGCAGAGCAACAGAGACTAGACCCCAACCAAAGAGAGCAGTCCAAAAGCCAGGGAGACTTTGTATTTTCTTTTCCTTTTTTTTTTCTTCCCTTCTTTCTTTCATCTGTCTGTCCTTTTTACATTTTGTCTTTTGTCAGTCTTTCATTCTGTTCCAACTTCCTCTAAAACAATCTCTAAAATTTGAGTGAGACCCTACTTTCTTGGTACCCCCTCTCTGCGTGAGAACCGTAAGGAGTCAAGCAAACCAAAGATTGGCCTTGAATTGATAAATGGTGCAAGTCAACATCCATGGCAACACTAGTGAAAACAACCAAACCCACCCTGCAGCCTGGCTCACTGGCCTTTTTACCCCCCTTCTCCCCCCTCTTTCCAAAGGTCAAAATGGAGAGATGAGTTGCTTAAGCAGTCTTGTGTTGAGGATTTTGCAATAGGTGTCTGATTTTGATCAGGTTGTCTTTTTTTTTTTTTAAGTTGGTTTATTTTAATTTTGGTTGCTGTATTGTTTGAAAGTTAAAACACAAAGAAACAACAAACAGGATATATAATTGGCATAGAAATGACAGGCTTACCTTATCTGAATCTGCTAGCTTGTAAATGTCAGGGAGTTAATGCTGAACTATAACTTGATACACTAGTGAGAAACTTATCCTCGTGTTGGCTTGGTGGTGCTTCTCTGTGCTTATTCAAAGTCATCACTATAGCTCGGGGGTGAGGGGTGAACACTTTTAGAAGTTTAAAACACTTTTTGAAGAATTTGCTGTTGATGAGATGATGAAAAGATTATTTTATACATGGCCTGCTGATTTTTGGTACAATGTTTTCTAGCTAAATTATTTTGTCATGCACATAGAAACATTTATTATGCACTACTTTTCTAAATATTTCTTTTTTCCAACAGTCATTTTAGGCACATTTTTCACGAATGGGAAAACTCCTTTTTGCAATACCTCAATTTTTCACATTGTGAAAGGTAGCTTTTATACTTTTGTTACTGAGAGAACTGCATATATGGAAATTTTCATTTTAAAGAAAAAAAGTTAAGTGATTTTAATATATATCATTTTAAATTATGCTTTTTATACATTTCAGTGCTGCAGAAACTATAAAACAAAGTGTGCACTTGTGTTGATGCGACTTCTGCAGAGGGAGCAAAGTGTATAGCTTAAGGTCTTGGATCTTGGACACTAGTTGTTTTGAACAGGAAAAAATATAATAAATTGGGGAAAACATAGCAGACACAACAGCATGGCGCGAACACATCGTCTTTTAAAAACAAATGTCATTGTTTTGGGTAAAAATGGCAGACCTAGAGGGTAAAAATGGTAACTTCTCTTTTTTCTTGCGTTTCCATAGCTGGAATTTAACTATTATAAGGAGAATGCAAATTTGATTCATGTTAAAGCTGACTCTCGTATCAAAAGAATGGATGTTTGGTGTTTAGATATTTTAACATTTGAAAATATATATTCTTGAACTGCCAACTAGCTCCTATTGTAATCCTTAGCATGCATGGAAGAAAAAAAAAGATAAACAAGTACAATTAGCTATTGAAATTAATTGTTGTGGTTGTGCACCAGATGTTTAAAGTTTAATTTGTTAAGGACACCCCACACCCTTTCATATGTCAATCTGTACTTCCTGATCCCCCGCCCCCCCCCCCCCCCCCCCCCCCCCGCCCCCCATCCAGGCCTCTGCAGAATCCTCAAAGAATTACAAAGATACAAAAAAAAAGAAAAAAATCGAATGAAATTAGCAGTGTTGTAACGTCAAAAAAAATACACTGTTAAAAACATTAGACTCATCCCTGCTATCTGTTTTTAAGTGCGTAAACATTTTCTTTCTTTTTTCTTTCTTTAATTTTTCTTTGTCTTTGCGGAAGGGGAACTTTAAGACTTGAATGTGGTAGATGTTGCAAGTTAACTTCGAGTTGTTATGTGCAATACTTTTTTTTTCTTTGTTTTTTTTTTAAACTTTTTTCCAGATAAAGACTCTTTGCAATGTAATTCTTTAATGCCATTTTTAATTGCAAACATTTAAAAAAGGATGTTAATGTTTTTCACAGTCATTTTCTACTGTTATTGTAATCCTTTACATGCTGGTGTTTGTAAAAAGAAAAAAAACAAGACTATTTGTACTAATATAAATAATTGAAGTTATTTTTAAAACATTAAAGTTTTTGTGCTCATTTGCTTATTTTGATTATTTCAAGCTACTGTGATTGCATTGTAATTATTAGGTCAATAATGTATTTAGCTGTTTATTGGTATATTTTTAATTGGAATGTATAATTAATTTTTATAATTTTGATCAGATTTTTGTTATATTTTTGAGGTGAAGCTTTTAATATGTTAAAGTGTCTAGTTTCTACTAATTGCTATATTGTGCTCCACAATATATGGTTCACATTTTCTGAAGGAGAATAAATATTTAAATATTTGTCTGTTAATGATGTTACTTAATGGCAAAATTTCAATAGTTTTTGTGTATGAGAAGGTTGTTGTATTTATTAATAGCATTTTTTACTTAAGATATCACCTTAATTTTTATTGTCATTTCACTTTATAAGTTCCTATTTTTGTATTTTTCTTTCTAATTAAGTTATGTAATACAAATGTCCATATTCTAGGAGTTGGTCTGTAAAAGTGCTAGTGTAACGACAAAAAGAAAAATCTAATGTTATTTAATTGTTTGCAGCCAACTATTTATAACAATATGCATAATTTTTAAATATTTGTAATGTGAAATGTTGAATGAATAAAACCTAACTGTGATGAGACGTTGAGATGTGGCCTGCCTGGTTCTATATGCCCATCTACACACACAAAGGAACCCTACCTCCCCCTGTTCAGGTCATGCACAGGATTATTGAGTAAAGACATTCACCAGTTTCCCAGCAGCTCCTCCTGCAGGCTCGGTTCAGTACTGAGATAGTGACGCACAACTATAAGCAGAAGGCACCCGAGTTATACATTTAGTGAAGACTAGTCCTTGTCACGAAATGTGAAATTATAACACATACTGCAGAACATACAGAACAACTTTTTGCTCTAACCAGTCATTTCCCTTGAGGGATCAATACATTATTATGTAGATAATAACCAAATAGGGCATTCTTACTGTTGTGTACTGAGTCAGTTTTTATTCTCATATTTCTTCAATTTGTTATATACCAGCATAAACCATTCCCAGATGAGGACATGAATTTGGGCCACCATTACCTCTCACGTCCTAATGGGGTCACAGCAGTGATTAACTGGTTGAGTGGTTTTGGGCACTTTCCTTCTAGTCTTCCTAGAGTTTTTTTTTTAATATACTGACTACAAAACGCATGGAAGTCTAGTCTGATTTTACCTCAGCTACACATCAGAGCGTCACAAATTTTGAAAATGTGTTACTGCATTTACCAGAGACATACTGTTGGTCCTGATGTTTGATAGTCTGGGTAGTAATATGTAGTATTATTTCAGGTCTATGTTAAGTTTGTCATTCTGCCATGTTTCTCTGTGTACTCCAAACTTTGACATCATTCCTTGTATACTTGCAGTTCGCTCTTTCGTGTTTGTGTGTGCCTGTGCTCGCTCTGGGCCAAAGCCTTGCAAAAAGTTCCCATTGACATCATGCCTCTTTCTCTCTGTCAGCCAAAACAAAGCTTTCTGCTGAGCCCATCCAGACTGCTGCCCAGACAGCCATTAGCAGGGACAACAGGAAACACATCACAGAGTTGTACCCAGTGGGTGAACCAATGATCTCCCCTTAACACAACTGTCATCCAGCACATTTGCATATCTCCCACCAACTTAAATAAAATCATTACCCACAGTAGCAGAAGCCATGTGCCTTCACATATTTTGACCGTGGGTTCACTTCAAAAGTTACAATCTGCGGCAGAGTGTTCAGTCTGACATGATATTATACTGAGGCAGCCACAAAATCTCTGTGCTGTGTTAGAAGATCAGGAGGACTTTAGTGCTCTGCTGTGAATAATGATTGGAGGCTTAGGGTTATTATGCCCATGGCTGAAAGTTGTACTTTCTTTGCATACAGATCATGTACCTACATCATTAAATATATAAGGCTTTCAAACGGACATAAGGGAAGTCTTATCTTATACCGTACACCATAGTGGCACAATATTGGCTTGGCACATATTCCATATGTCCATGCCATAACAAAGATTTTTGTCTTAATTTTGCGATTGAAGTAATACATCACAGAGCCTTTAATCTTGTCTACACTATCCCTATGTCCCTAATATTCCTATGTTATGGGACTGGCAGTGGCTCCGAACCATAGCTACCAAAGGAATCGTGCTTTGAGTGTATTTGAGCGAGACCCAGTTTCTGTGTGAACTGGCCCCTTTGAGGTTCAGCTGTGGAAGTAACGTTATTTCTGGGTTACGTTAACCTTTTGTTTGACCCCACTCTTAGAACCTGAAACCCCATGTCCCCCACATGTCATTTACAGGGTGCTATAGTGGCTCCGAAGGCAGAGTGGAGCGCAGTGATACTGCAACAGCCGTGAATGAAGACAGTAGAGAAACATGTTACAGGTACGGTCCTTCATTAAAATCCTTCACACTTTTCGTTGAATTCAGCAATATTCCGCTCACATTCCTCTGGCTGTCTGTCAGGTGTGCGCACACAGAAAAAGTCTGGTGTTCCTGAACAATACAGGCTGTGAAACTGGGAAATAAAGGAGCTTGGCTTCAAGGGCATGGAAAGGAGGGGTATATGTGATTGGTTGTTGAGTTCAAATATCACCAACCTCACCAGGGTCCGAGGACTGCACCTTTAATACTTCTCCTAACTAAAAACTCACAGTGCAGTGCTAAAAACCATAGTGTAAGTCTGGACAAATTAACACACTTTAAATTTGCCAGTTTTACAGTAACTGCACTGAACTGCACAAAATGGGTCCCATGTATAGTCCCGAAACCTGCATTACTGCAACTGAAATGGCAGTAATACCGTTAGCACAATGATTACTAAAACTATGTCTGAAACTACTGTAAGGCTTATGGAGTTATACTTCACAAACACCTTTTAGATTTGGAGGTCACACTTTGTTTGGAATATTATAGTCATCAAAAAAAAAAGTCCAATTCTGTAACCAAAAGGATTACAAAGTACAATGTAATGCAACATTTTAAAAGAAGCTCTCCAGAACTGCATGTTGAAGTGTTTTATTCCATCGAGCCATGTGCAGTTCGCAGATAACAGCTGGCAAATTCTGTTGCTTTTTATTCTAGGTAAGAAGTTACTCTTTTGTCACATTTATGTACGTCAGCACACCCTTCAGTCAGCACAAACAGACTGAAGGGAAGGGGGGGAGTCTCATTTTTTCATTTAGCCTGCATTCAGCAACAGCACTTAAGTAGAGAAGATGGCGTGCACAAACTCTAAACAATCATGAAACACATCAAAGTGGAGCTTTATAGGGTGCTTGACACATTTGACACACACAGCTGACACACACTTTTCAGTGGGCCAGTCTACCAACCCTGAATTGCACCCCCAGTTGCAGGGTAAAATGAATATCCAGAAATGCACCATAGTCTCCTGCAGTGCTGTGTCTGATGTGTAGACACACTGTAATTAGACATTCAGCTCCTCAGCAGAAGCTGCGGGAGTAAGTGGCTCCCTGCCTGAAGTTAAGGCTTTGGTGAACTTGTGATGAAACATGAGCACTTTAGTGCCCTTGGAAACTTAACCTTTGACCTTTTGCAGAAACAGCTGTTGAAAAGCCCTTTTTCAGCAAAAGTTATCTCCTGGGGTAGTGGTCCCTTGAATGCCCCAAACGACCTTTGACCTCAGCCTCACCCCATGTCAAACCCATGAGATGATGGCCTGGTACATAGATACACCCTTTAAATATTTAAAATACCTTGCGTAAATTTGAATTGTGTTTATACAGCTATGCTGCCTTAAGGCATCTGACATCCATCAAATCTAGTCAGTTATATTAGGTGCAGACAGGTATAGTTTATTGTGCCTCAGAACCCAAGACAAGGTCAGGGTTGAATTCTGATCCTAGTCCATCCTATCAAAAGTAGCCGTTGCTTTAGGTAAATTAACTTGTTACAAAATATTGAAATCACAGTTATTCAGTATAGCTCAAACTGATAATATGTAAGGGATAATATATAGTCCGCCGGTCACTAGCAAAAAATAAAGCCAGACAGGATGAACAGAACCTGACACAGCGGAGTTATGTTAGTGTATATATATATAAAATAGTATATACATAAATATATTTTTATATTATTACGTATTAATAAAATATATTTTTGCATGAAGGTGTTTAATAGACATTGTCTAATAGCCATTGAATCACATCAAGTAGGTCATCATGGTAATGTTGCTTAATAAAATAAAAAAATAATAATTGTATTCAGGAAGGGATCCTTTGTGCAGTACTTGGAGAGGTAACAAAAGCAATGCTGAACCTGGATGATGGTATAGGATCACATCACTGGGAAAATATTATTTTAAATAGGATTGGCCTGTCCACTCTTAATCTGCATTTGCTCTAAATCTCTAAAGTCTGAATACAGTAAAATGTTTGGCTCATAATAACACTGACGTAGGCTACTATTTAGGGGATTTATGCATTCCTGAGGGGCTATCAAAATTGAGTACTTTACTGTATTTACAGGTATGTGCTGTTGCACCTTTTGATTTAATTAATAATTAGCTATTTATTTCAGTTAATAACAAATGCTAGCTTTATTTTAATATAATGTCTATATTCATTCTCACAGTTTGTAACATATTATTCTTTATTGAATATTTATTTTGAAGTAACTTTTAATATTATGAAAACAGATCGAAATTAAGACATTGACATTTTTTTACGGGTGTTAGTGGCTTTGTAGTTTAGCATTGATTTTTAGGCTTTTTAAGCTACGATGTCTTAAACGTATAGTATTAGCCCATTCATATATGTTGTAGCCTACGTCTAGAGGCGTTTTTCAACTACATAGGGCCAACCCCATAGAGCTAGGATGTGTACCAATGTTTCGCTGTCTGACACTAGATGGCAAACGAGAGGTGGGATTACACAGAGACCTATTTGGCTACATAGTGACCGAAGTTTACTCGAGGTCTGGGTAAAACAAGCGGAGAGTTTCCGTTAGTTTCCCCCTAGTGGCGTCGTTGTGAAGCCTGGGGTTACAAGGCAGCGTTTGGATTTGAGCGCTGGTCGGGGATCTGAGGGCCGTCAGTTGCTGCGGTTGGCTACTCGAGCTGCTATACACCTTCCCCGCATCAGCACCGCGCGCTCTCCCTCTGAAGCCGAGAGCGTATCTGCCCGGCTTTGTGCTGCCACTCCTTATCTACCCAAACCCTAAAAATACGTTTGGTACGAATTCACGCCATCTTAGTTTACCTAAAAGGAATCCATTCGCAGGTGAGTTATCTTCAAAAAAAAACAGTTTAATGTTTTAGACGATGTTGAAACAGTTGGAGCTACTAGTATTTTGTTGCTCGCTTGTTTGTGAACTGCGTAAAACGCCCACCGAATTACGGCGTTTGAGTCGAATCGTATTTATTTTGTGTAAATAAGAAGCATCCAGGTGCAAATGTGGTTTATTTTATGTATGTTATGTTGTAAACGCGAAACCTGGTGTTTGCAAGCAGATACATTAATAGTTCATCTCTGGGAGGTATTTGAACAGTAAAGATAAGGGTTTATTAGACACAGCTTATTTTACACACATTCGTTGAGCATAACGTTAGAAAGGTTATAATTGCCTTTTCAAAGACGCCAGTGCTGTTTCTGGGCTGATGACAAATAGTGTTGTTTGAGGAATGACTGTTGTTTTCCCTCTGTTCCCAATTTTACATCAGATTTTTGTTCTGCGTTTATAGGTTCGCTAAAAGGGATACTTGCTTTGGTAAAAATGGTAAAACTGGGGAGTAATCTTCAAGACAAAGGCGCCAAAGCGGTTAGCATAGAGGATGGTTTCCAGAACGTGCCCCTCATCACGCCTTTGGATGTCTGTAATCTCCAGTACCAAGCCCCAGACAAGGTAAGGTACCTTAGCCTCTCCCCGCTGTTTACTAGCAGCACTGCTGTATATTACCCAGTCAGTCGCAGCAATTTATCCTCAATTTAGTGTTCCTCCTGAGGTATTTGAGAAAACATTACCTTGCAAATAACCTAGATAGATGACTTTGTCATTTGGATGTCTCCATATTGTGAAATTATGACATGGATAGAAACAATGTTCTGCCATGGTACTGCACACACTGCTATATGATATAATCCAGTATACCAGGTCAGTCATTTTAGACACAAAATAATATATTTTGATGGTTTTAGAAAATAAATATGTAATATGCCTTCACCCAAAATGTCAAACAGAAAGGTCTTTACTTATGGTCATTTATTTTATGTGATTTGGGCCATGACTGTCTTGTCTGGCATGTCTCTGTCATATAGGTTAGTGTGATGTACAATATGTTTGAAGTAGTGCTTCAGCCCTTGTTCAAGATTCTGCTGACGGAGCTGCCCTCTAACTGTGGCTCCTCACTGGACTTGCCTGTCAATCATCTCACACCCTCCGTTTCACACGTACAAACGGGCACGCACGCACACATACACACTAACACACACACACACACACACACACACACACACACGCACACATCCCCCATCACTCTTTGGTCATGCTGCCTAGACAGGTCCACCACCCCCCTTTGTCTTGTTGTCATATTTTACAGGGGGCAGGCTGGCATCCTGCCTTCTCACCGTTATTGGATAGTCCTTGGGGAGTCTGATTCTTTATTGACCTGCATAACAAACAGAGAGAGAAAGAGAGGGAGGGAGGAGAGGAGAGGAGAGATTGGCTCATTTGAGATTGCAGACAGAGGCTGTTTGATTGAAGATGCATGTAGATGCTGAAAACTGGTGATGCACCTTCTGGTACAAATCCATGTTTACACTCTTCATCTGGGGAGCCAGAGCACACAGCATTGGATCTGTCATCTGTGATGTATGATTCAGATTCAGCTGTGATTTGGCATGATTTTGATCTGCCATGATATGATTTGTTCTCAAGGCTGGTGTGTCACCCACTGATGTTTCCCTGGCAACCCATTGGCCCACTGTTGGCCCAATAGATAGTCTTGTAGTAAGTATACAGTATATTTGGACCACGCAGCATGGTTCACCTTCAATATGAAAAGCTTCAGTGTACTTTTTACATGACCCTGAAAGAAACACAAAGTCTTGATAAAACAAACAGGAATGTGGATTGCTTTGGAGCGAGTGGGTTTAAAAAATAATTCCTTGACTATTCTCAACAATTCTGCATCTTTGTGACCACAGACAAGGACAAATATAAGCTGCCAACAAATCCTCACAAATCATTTGATGACATATGGAGTGCACGGGAAAGATGAAATCCACTTCTATTGAGATGATGTCTGCCTGGGATCTTAAGCCCAAAATCTCATCACAGGAAGTGGGCTTGACTGCCTCCTATGTAGAAGATAGAGTAGAGAGATTGGGGGGGTGGGAAATGGCTGGTAGATATGGGTTGGGCGATTTGTGAATTGGCACAGAGCCCTGGAGCAAGCCTAGTAGTAGTAATATGTATTTAACTTGAACATCATGAAGCGAGTCCATCCTATAGACTAGACTGACGCCATCAAGCTGAAGTCAGATGATGAAGCAGATTAGAGCTGAACACATTCTGACATCGGACTCAATCTTCTATCTGGAGGAGAGTTCATGTCTGTGCGATGTGTCGGCCCACCCTGCCTCAGCACATGTGTGCAGCTGACCACAAGCCAGAGCCAGGGGCCAGGCCAGGGCAGCAGGGCAATCTGCTGGCAGCCACTGCCTGGCGAGGGATTGGGCAGGAATTAGCGTTGATCCAATCTGGAGTGACACGGGGTGGGCTTTTAAGCAGCAGGGGCCTCCCTGAGACTGATGGGGGCTGGTGGTAGTGGTGCCAGAGGTGGTGGTGGGGGTGCAGGAGATTTTCAACTGGGAGATTCTGTGCAAAATCAAAGCGGAGATTCGCCTGTTGTCAGTACAGCGTGGAACAGCTCAGCAAAGCTTAGCAGCAGGTTGTTATTTTTTCATGTACTGGCAATGATGCTACTGTCTTTGATTTCACGCGCGCTCTCACAGTGGAGAGAGAGTCCCCAGAAGACTCCTGAATGAGTAAAAGAAACATCACAGGAGTTGAAGTGAAGTTTTTTTGAAGTGAATTGTTCAGATTTACACCATGGGGAATACAAGTCGAGCACTCTTAGTTTACTTCACTGTTCTCTTCCACTTTCTCCACCCTACTGCCCAAGCCCCCGTTTCCACCTCTGCTTCATTCAGACATGGTTGGGGCATCCATCACTTTAGACTTACACTGAAATCACCAGCCTACTCATACAGCACACCATTTCCCGATTAAGCTCCTTGCCACTTCTTTATCAACTCATCATATTTACGGGACAAGCATCATCACTCTGATTGATCCAGTCTGGCACATGGCCTGGCTGGACCAAGGGGGATAGCCCAACCCTCCACCGCCCCCCACGTCAGATTGCTGCAACCCAGAGTGAAAGGTGTAGTTGGGGGGGGGGAGTGGAGGGTTGGTGGGAGTGGGCGATTCCAGCTGATGGAATGGGGAAGGAGGAGTAAGGAGGCAGCCGATCTGAGACAGTAATCTGGAGAGAGAGAGGGATAGAGAGAGAGGGCAAAGAAGAAAGAGAGAAGGAGTGATTGGGAGACAGTCGGATGAGGCGTAATTGTGGAGTGCGTGACGAGTGGTGGAGAGCTCCTGTGGCAGTAAGGGGCATTAGAGGACATTAATTTCTCTGCCGACGTGGAACAGCTGCACAAGCCAGTAATCACGGCGAAAGCCTTCCCTGATCCGCCCCTTATCTGGAGAGCTGTGTCAGAGCTTATAAATGAACAGATAAAGGTGATAATAAATGTCTAATTAAACAAGTAGGTTGTAGGATTCCTATGGCAACGTATGGAGAAATATGTGGGGGACTTTGAGCGGCACACTGTTTTAGTTGAAAGGGACGTTTCTTGAGAGGATATGAGTTCATGAGTCTTATAAATGTTAGTGTGAGCTAAAGTATAATCAACTTGAAAATCGTAAATTGTTAATGTGATCTTTTGGTAAGCTGGTTCATATGCAACTGGAGAGTATGGACACTGAAACATTATGATACATTTGTGTGAACGGCATATTTATGTAAAGCCTCAAGGAGCAGACACAGGAATTCAATTAAAGTATCACATTTTCATTTATATTCATCCAAGTTTCTAGAAGAAACCAGATGAAAACCTCATGCCCTAGTTCCAGATTACTTAATGGGATTTTCCAAATTCACTGCACTTTGTCAGTAGCCATTACACTTTTGACTAAAGGTTCCCACCCTCAGCCATCACTGTGTTTTTTATCTGATGTTGACTGGGGCTGCTGCTGTGCTCAGGTGGTGGTGAAGACCAGGGCCGAGTATCAGGCGGAGCAGAAGAAGGCCAAACTCAAGGTACCAAAAGTGGAGGAGTTCACCATCAGCATCACCGATGGAGTGTCTGAGAGACTCAAGGTACAGTTTGCTTTCTTTTCTTTCTTTCTTCCTTGCTCTTTCTCTCTTTCTTTCTTTCTTTCTTTCTTCCTTGCTCTTTCTTTCTTTATTTCTCTCTTCTTTCTTCCTGGCTCTTTCTCTCTTTCTTTCTTTCTGCCTCTTCTTTCACACACACACACACACACACACTAAAATTATGACTCAGTTATTAGGACTTGACGCTTACATACTAACTCAAAAAAACTCTGGTCATTGGTTACAATTGAGATGTACTTAGGATTAGGTGTCCTGTCAGGTAGGCATGTTAGTGTTTAATATTATTAGTAGTAGTAATATCATTCATGAACTACTTAAGCAAATGGTGCCAAGAGGAGAGCTTGATATAAGCTTAGAAGAGCTTAATATGATGTGGTACCTGAATCTAAAGAAATGAATAGATACTTGGACTTTCCATGCTGTCTTTGAAGCCAAGGACGTCTTTGACACCAGAATAGTTCCATACATTTTATGTCACAGAGGGAGACTTGTCTGGCATCAAGTTGTCATGACAGCAGACAGCAAAAAAAGACAGATTTATCAAAGTGTGACAAAAGCAGGTTTGTCTCTAGACAAAGACCAGGGGCGGAGTGGCCATCGGGAGCACCGGGATTTTTCCCGGTCGGCCGGTAGGCCAATAATCTCTCGAGAACCAGCCTGCAGACCGGCCTTCACAGCCGTCGCATCAAATTCATGAGCGGCCCATCGAATTTGATTATACGTCAAATCCTGGTCCCGGGAAAATCTCTAAGTTCTCCAAGAGTTACAAGATTGAGCAGTCCAACCACTATTTATAGCACTATTTGTCTCTGTACATCACACCTATGGTGTGTGTCAAACTCACTCCCATCAATCCAACCTTCTGATTTTTGTTTAGCCTCCTATATTGATGTAATTCTTTTTATTCAGACGCTCTATTACTTTCATGACCACAAATATAAATTGGCCAGCGATTTAATTCGGTTTTTTTTTGTTGAATGTAGAATAGTCGGAGCAAAGCATCATGGGAAATGCGTATCGTTCTGCCTTTATCAAGTGAACCTAGGGAGATAAATTAGCGGCTATCAGGGAGAGAGAGCAGGTGAAGCGGACCTGATGGAGGGACATAAGAGAAAGGAGAAAGGAGGGGGCAAAAAGGCCAGACTGAAAAAGAGGCGGATGCTGGAGGAAAGTGCATCAAAATGTACAAGAATTACGGATTTATTCAACCAGCCGTCAACTAGGTGCGAGTGAGTTGACAGGACACATTGTTGCGAATTAGCATAACATTTGAGCCAATACGGGACGAAGTATATACAAATACACTGTCACTGTCACTGTCATGTCTGTCACCCACACATCAACTCTAAATCTAACAATAATGATCAAAAGCCGCCCGTTTGTTTCTGTAGTTGATATATGGGAGGTGGAGGGGATGCGGGTTGGGCCAGTTGTGGGCACGTTGTGGGCACGTTATGGGCCGGTGGTGGGCCGGTGCAGTCAGAATTGTCCCGGTGGATTTTTGTGTCCCACTCCGCCCCTGACAAAGACTGTTAGGTCACCTGCCATAGGTAATCAGGTTTCATAATAACTACTGTTGAGATGGCAGCAATGAAGTCCTTCAGTGTTCTGTGACTAATTTAATAAACACCTGAGCATTTGCAGAAACACACACTCTTACACATCTCACCCGCTCCAGTGCTCCTCAACTCTGACATCCTCTCAGTGATTCTGGCCTGCAGGCCCGCAGACCTGTGGGTGGCCCTCACTGAGCTGTTAAGTGCAGACAGAGGAACAGGGAAAGGAGGCTTTCCAGAGAGGAGGCAGCTGATGCTAATGCATGTGAAGGGCCAACAGGGTTGAGTGTTTCAACCTAATGAATAGCAAAGGGAGAGAAGCCCAGGAGAGTAGAGGAGTCAAGAAGAGAGTAGAAGAGGCGAAGAGAGGAATTGAGAGGAGAACAGAGAGTGAAAGAAATGGTGAGAGTGAGAGTTTGGCCTGTGAAATAAAGGTCACTTAAAGAGCTGGCCAATGAGAGCATCATCATGAATTCGAAATAAATGAAGGAAGTGTTGAGGCCTGTTTGTTTAGGGGAGCTGGCATTGCATCCATCTTTACTACAGTTCAAGGAGTGGGGGCCGGTGAAGCTTCAGTGATCCCATTGTGTGTTTGCTTTTGAAATAGGATATTTTTACTCCCATTGTAAGTTGAGGGGGAGGAAGGCATAGGCAAAGCCCCTCCTAACGCAAGTACTGAACCGTTACATGTAGTCTGGGGAATATTTAAATTAATACAATTTCAAGGCTGTCATGTTAAGAAAACCTAAGTGGGATTTTGGGATTGATGTTAATCAATGCTGTCTTAGTACACAGGGTAAAGCACAATTTTTAGCACCATGGATAGAGGATGGTTAAAGGCTGATTTTAGTGCTGTAGATATACTGTTTACTGCATGGAAAATAATCTGTTCTAGCACTGTGTTTTACAGTAGTATTTTACATTTTAAGTTTTTGTGAAGTGTAGTACACTATAAAACATCACCATGTTCCTCACTTATTACCACGAGTTCCATGAGTTTGAAATCTAAGTTCCTTGGGTGGATTGAATGACCAGCGTAACCCTGGTTCAGCCTGATGTTTGCAGTGTTTAAGAGTTAATGCTCAGGCTCTTGAGTTCAGATGCTAGTCTGATTCACTCCTGTTAGACAGCATTCGGGGGAGGCTGCAGTGCTCTTTGGCATGGCTGATGTGAATGGACAGGGCCCTGGCAGCATGCAGATAGTCCCAATGGATGAGGGGCCTGCCTCTGTGCTGGAGATAACGTTGACAGATGACGCCTGCGCCCTAGGCCCACTCTGCTGTGATTGGTCCCAGGTGTGTGCCGATAGAATTCCCTGCAGCGATTATATCTGCAAATGAAGGCGCGGTTCCCTCCTCTCAACCCCCATTCCAGGAAACAGACAAAACAATGGAAGCCGAGCAGCAGAGGTCTCTCTGGTGTGTTATGCTGCAGAGCAGAACATATTAGCGTAGCTTGTTAAAGTTAAAAAAGAGGAAATTACAAAGACGCCTCAATTAAGGAGGGGGAAGGGGAGAAAAGGAGGAGGGGGGATAGTGAGAGAATGGGTTGGATTGGGTGTCTGTTTGTAAGGCTAATTTCTAACACTGAACTGCCGCTAGAGGTTTGCCATATAGAAGCAATCAGAAAAAGTATTGTTTCACTGTACCCAGTCAAGCTAGTTAGTGTGATATACAGTAGAGGTGTCCCACTTCTACTGATTTGTCCGTTTGGAGATATTTTTATTCACTAGAAGCTGTAAACTGGAGAGGCATCTTTTCAAATTTGATACTCCCCCATGCTCTCAACGACTGCAAGCACTATACATAAAATAATTTTGCAAACTAAACCAGATACGAGTAAACAAACAACTGAATACACAATGCTCCTATTGCCCTACAGTATTCTGTTACATTTTGGTTGAAAATAAGCAGACATTTACTACCTGTACAAGGCTGTCAAACATATCTGAGAATGTATGAATTTTTTTTTATATATACATTTGCATTTTAGGATGGTGAGCCGAATCCTCCAACAATGATATTTTGGCCCCACCAACAAGACCCAAAGATGAAAGAAAGGGGAGCTTGTGAAGTAAAGCCTGATAAAAGATTGGCATAAAAAAATAAAAAAATGTGTGTTTGTGTGAATGTGTGTGTGTGTGTGTGTGTGTGTGTGTGTGTGTGTGTGTGTGTGTGTGTGTGTGTGTGTGTGTGTGTGTGTGTGTGTGTGCTCTGTAGCAGATGCCAGGGGGTATTGGTTGGAAGCTGAGATCCTGACATATCCGCCTACACGCCAAGTGCTATTGTTTAGTCTACCATTTTGTAGAGACCAGAGGGAGAATGAGCGAGATACGTGGGCAGAGAGATAGAGAGACAGAGACCGAAAAAAGCCTTATCTCATTAATTTTCCAAGCATCACCTGACCTGTGTGTGTGTGTGTCTGTCTGTGTGTGTGTGTCTGTGTGTGTGTGTGTGTGTGTGTGTGTGTGTCTGTGTGTCTGTGTGTGTGTGTGTGTGTGTGTGTGTGTGTGTGTGTGACTGTCTGTCTTTCTGTCTGCCTGAGAATGAGCTGAAGTGTGCACTTGAATTATGCATCTACAGCAGTCGCTGTTCCATCACGTTTTTCTTTGAGATCTACTTTTATTGGAGCCAGTGGTCCATGAGCATTCTTCCGAGGCACTCAGCCAAGCCCCTTGCAGGATGGACACTTAAGCACAGTAAACCTCTGGACACTTATGTTCATGCCTGGTCTTAACTCTTGGTTATTAAGTGAAGCCATCTCTGTGGACACTGGCCAGCAGTTTGTGTGTGTGTGTGTTTGTGTTTGTGTGTGTGTGTGTGTGTGTGTGTGTGTGTGTGTATGTGTGTGTGTGTGTGTGTGTGTGTGTGTGTGTGTGTGTGTGTGTGTGTGTGTGTGTGTGTGTGTGTGTGTGTGTGTGTGTGTGTGTGTGTGTGTGTTGATTTTGTGTGTGTGTGTGTGTGTTGAGTGTGTGTGTGTGTGTTGATTTCGTGTGTGTGTGTGTGTGTGTTGAGTGTTTGCGTATATCAGCGTACTTCATCTCCATGCTGATCCAGCTTGGCTGTGAGCCTTTATTACTTATGGATGCATGTACTCCAAGTCCTCCTGTGTCAAAGACTATGTCAGTAGTTAGCAGAGCCTCAGATTTAAGTCCACATATAAACCCACAGATCTTTACTTTCTTCAGCACCATGGTGATTGAATCTGACAGATGTAACTGCGTCATGGTGTGAAACATGATACCATTTTGTTTACACACAGTCCTCCTTTGTTTGATTGTGCCTGGCAGATCATAAGGCAACCCACACAAGTTGAAATGCATCTCTGCTAACATGTATTACATTCCCTGCTAGTGCATTTAATTTCTCCAACCCATTATTGCTGTTCTCTTTATCCACTGAGCGTGGCCATAGTATATGCATTCAGAGACAAGTGTACTCCTTTGTGAGTGGATATTTAAAAGATTATTCTTTGATTATTGGCTTGCCTTGCCTCCTGTCTCAGCTCTGTGGCCTCGTCTTCCCAGACCATAGCTTCCATTCGGGAATCAGACCTAAAAGAGCAATCATCAGGGTGTGCGGGTCCCGTTGCCTCCATGCTGTTGCCATTTGTCATGTTAAAGGGGACACGGAGTCAAGCCCGGGAGGGGTAGCGAGAGGCTTTTGTGCGAGCAAAAAGAAAAAAATCCTGGAAGATTGATGAGTCCAGATGGCTTTTACTCTGTTCTGAGTCTGATTAATTTCTCCGCTCCCTTTTGTGAAGGAATAAAAAAACATCTCAGACATCTTGCTCCCCCCCTGTCTTTGTCACCTTCTTTAGATGGCAAAGAAAACAGCAAGGAATTTCAAGGTGTGTTACAATTTCGATTCTGAAATATATTCTTCTTTTGATTGAGTATAAAGGGAGAATGGATTCTGAAAATAGCTTGATTCGATGAATGCATTTCCCCAAGTGTTGATTCATCGTAATTGATTTTGTTCAGTTTCTCTGGTTGAGAACTCCATGTACCCATCACGCTACCTTCCACCTTCTGAACCTCATCTTTGCCCCATGGCACATGGTTGGTCAGGAAGGACGGAGTGTTGAGTTCCTCTTTCTTTCCGGTGTTTCCTGTACGGTATAATGTGAGGAGAGCCTTGGGATCAATTACTGCTCACAGCGTTGGTGCTGGCTGTCCTTCTGGACTTTATCTGTTACTAATATGGCTAAGGTCACTGGCCCTGTGGACACTGTCCTCTCGCTGGACAAAGACCCACCAATTCTCAGTGGCTTTTGTGTCTGTGTGTGTGTGTGTGTGTGTGTGTGTGTGTGTGTGTGTGTGTGTGTGTGTGTGTGTGTGTGTGTGTGTGTGTGTGTGTGTGTGTGTGTGTGTGTGTGTGTACATACATGTTTGTATGTATGTACAACCTCAGGGGGTACACAACCTCTGGGAGCCAAGAGTCTGTGTCTGTGTCTGTGTCTGTGTCTGTGTCTGTGTCTGTGTCTGTGTCTGTGTTTGTCTGTGTTTGTGAGATACCAAACAATAAAATATTGGCAAATATTAATGAGGGTGACTTTGCAATATTAAGGGTACCTTTGGCACAATTATCTAGCTGGAGGGGAGAGATATAGTGATAAGCATTCACACAGATAAGCATTCACAAACACATACACACAAACAGACACACTATCCTCACTTTCCCCAACAACTCCATATCCAACCACCCAGTCACTCATTAGCAAACCAAATGTGGCTTATTTGCATACCCTCCGAGCCTCGTTAGTAGAGTATCTCATGGAGCAGGTAACGCAGAAGCTCGGGTCTATCTACACATAATCCACAGCACTAAGAACAGACTTCACTGGAAGCTGTGAAAAGCTGAGCAGGGAGGAAAGGAAGAAAAAATGGGGGGGGAAACGTGTGGCTTGTTGTTGCTTTCAGGTCTCTTGCCCAATCGAGAGTACAAACACACACACGGGCACACACACACGGGCACACACACACACATTGCACTCTCTGCCAGTCTTTTAAGTGTGATGAGCCTCAAGGGAGCCCAGATTTTATCTCTTAAAAGAAAAGTTTAGAAGGAGCAACCAAGGACTTTGAGTGTTTTTCTTTTTTTTCCATGCTGGCTCTCTTGAGAGAGCTGGCCTAATTGGACGCCATTAACATAATTATAAATGAACCTGCATGGAGTGAGGATGAATATGCTTCACGCTCCACCCTGAGTTCTTTGCTCTTCTGGAGTTCTTTTATTTATTTGCTATGAGCCTGCGGATAGCTGCTCAGTCAGTACTACAATGGGTTCTCTGCTGTTGTGAAGTGGGGTGAAACATCAAACATCCCAGACAGCTGTGGTCTCAGTGGGGTATAATGATACTGTCCACATAGAATAAACCAACCACTTGTACACATTGCCTCTAATGTGAGACACCGGGGAGCCTGTGGCTATTACGCATTGTTGTGTGTTTGGGCATGGTAACTTGCATGGGTGTATAAGGGGAGATGGAGATAGAATGCCTAGGTGTTGTTGAGTGGCTGTTGACTTGATAAGGTGAAACACCCACAGGAGGTGTGTGTGTGTATGTGTTTGAGCAAATTCCCAGGGTGATGTTATTGTGTGCGTCATATCGCTTCTCCCTAACCACAAGACTCCGTTGATGCTTTTACCTCTCTCACTCTTGCTCTCTCTCTTTCTCTCTCTCTCTCTCTCTCTCTCTCTCATCTTTCCTCACTGTCTCTATCTTCTTTGGCATTCTCTCTTTCTCAATCATCTTTCCTTTCTTTCTCTGTCATTCGTCTCTACCCCCCCCCCTCTCTCTCTCTCACCATCCCAGTGGCTGGTGTGTTTCTGCTCTTACCTATTCAGCTCACACACGACAGAACAAATACAATATTTTCCTCTATACCATCCAACCCCAGCTCAATATCTGCTCAAGCAGATCATTTGTGGGTGACTGAACCTACTGCATCACACGATTAACTGAACAGATAAATGCCTCTTTTGCTTCTATGCTCTGAGCTCAATCAACGCTCACACCACCTCATCATGCTGCATACATGGAGTTTATCTGCTGCCGTGGAGGTCCATTGATTTAGTTACTGACTCATCTACTACACCTGGGGCCATAGCTAGAACTGTTGTCAGCAATGTCTTGCCACACACGCACACACACACACACACACACACACACACACACACACACACACACACACACACACACACACACACACTGAGACACATGCATGCAGAAGCCAACTGACACACACACTCACTCACACAAATACACACACACACACACACACACACACACACACACCCACCCACCCACCCACACAGAATCACACACAATACTTGACATGTACAGGCACAGCTGACTTCTTGGAAAGGGGTCCTGTGCCTGCGGGTGTATGTCATTTTGCAGCACCATAAAGAATGTGAGGTGGAGAGTTAGACAGAACAAGGTCAATGACAAGGAAAAGCCATTGAGCTGACACTTCAATATCCACACCATTAGGCGCATAGGGAGATGGAGACAGTCTGTGTGTCTCTTTACAGCCCCCTTCTCTCTCTCTCTCTATCTATCTCTCTTCCAGTCTCCATCTCTGTTTCTCACTTTCTCTTTGCCTCTCTCTCATTCTCTTTGTCTCTGTCTCTCTCTACCTCTCTCTGTTTCTTGCCCTTACTCTCTTTCTCTCTCTACCTCTCTCTCTCTCACTGTCTGTCTGGTTGTGCTGCTTGGGAGAAATGGGTTCTGTGTACATATGAACACATGCTGGGTGAGTTTTAACACAGAGCCGGGTATCATCCGTAGAGGCATTAAGTCGTTAATGCAGGATAATACTAATAACTCCAGCACGTCTATCAGACCCCAGCATAGAGTAGCAGGCAGGCAGCATCCTGAGCCAATGAATATTAGATGGAGGAGGATGGAGTATCCGGAGGTGTGTGTGTGTGAGCGAGAGAGAGAGAGAGAGAGAGAGAGAGAGAGAGAAGGGGGGAGGGAAAAGTGTGATGAGATTTCACAGAAACAGTTCTGTAGAGAGTGGTTCTGTAGGTACAGGAACAGAAAATCACAGAGATGATGAAAAATGAAGTCACTGATGAATGACTCTGCACTGTTTAATGTGACCTGTGTCTGTCTCTGAACTGCCACCAAAGTTTTCTAGCTGAGGCTTTTATAGAAACAGTCTTAAAGTCCCTATCTGTAAAAGAGCACATGTGACTTGGTATTCTTCTACCAAAATTAGAATTTTAGTTTAAAATATGTATGTCAAGTACTTTAATGGACACACACAGACCTGAAAAGGCATTATAGGTATATAAACATGATCTCTCAGATAATACGCTTTATTATTATATGGCAACGACAGTACGAGCGTTCTGATTGGCAAATGGATAGTCATGCCAGCCATGTATTGACCTCCTCGCCGGTCTGATACGGATCCTTATTGCCCTCTGACGTCATCTTCAAAATTAGCGATCAAAAGCCATGAGGAAATTTAGAAGCAGCGAAAATGACATGTTTTCTATTTACAATGACCATTTCTTTTCATTTACAAAATGAAAGGAGCTAAAAATGCCATATAATGAACAACTTACTAACCTTGACCGTTCGGTCATGCCGGGAAATATCAGACTGAGGCTTTGCCGTATCAATCGTTACAGCCTCAGTCTGATATTTCCTGGTATGACCTCACTCTCAGTTAGTAAGTAGCTAATATGACCTAATATTGCATGAACATCATTTCATTAACCCTAGGGTTGTCTTGGCTGTGTCAGGAAAGTTGTCGACTTGCTAGTTTTTCATCATAAACATCCCTGCTAATGTAATTTATGAAAGAATTTGATATAGGATGTATCCTTATTGGTGTCATTCCTGTCTTACGGAAATTTGTAATTATTCCAGATGCCCAAAGTCATCGACCTCTCCTGTCTCAGGCTAGCATTCAAAAAAGTTAATCTCTCATCATCAGTCTTTGTTAATTTCACGCTAATAAGCCTTGGAAGTTTGCAATCTTGAAAACCAAACTCAGCTAGCGTGTTATAAATTACACTGTCAAATGTATATTAAGAATGTCGCCAACAACATTTCAATGGTACTCCAAAGGCGAACGGTATTTTAGCTACATTTGAATTTGTCATTCTTTTTTTTATTATTATTTGGTTATGTTAGGGTGTCCGATAAATAAAACCATGCAGAGTTATATTTGTGGAAAATCTTGTGATTTAACTCTACCTTGTCAGTCTACATACTTCTGTGGCTTTTGCCGTTGTCTTTGCCGGTTTTATATCCTGCAACTTGTCAACAAATACATGTGTACAACGTTCATTAGGGGGTCTTGAAGCATGATTTGTACTTACGGCAGTGGTGTAAAAGTGATCTACAATCACTTTAGATGGAGCTCAGTAGCAAAGAAAACCAATTCTCCCGCAGTGGGGCCTTAACTTAACCACACCACTTGGCTGAAGTATTTGCTTTACTTTTGGATCTTTGCCATAGTCTTGTCTGTCGACCCTGTATACAGCATTCTATATCATTTTGTGTATACCAATGCCAATATGGAGGATATGACATGTGAAATAATGCAAAAGTATACTGTATATGTAAATTGTCAATCAAATGTAAGCATAACACAACCAGAGGGATAAAACATCACAGGCTCCTGTGTGAGGCTGGATTAGCGTTGACTCCATATTCCCATTCCCACTCCCCTATAAACCCAGTTGACTGTAGGCTTATATAGGGACCCACAGACATGAGAGAGTCGAGCCCCTCTAATGCCTCCCAGCTCATCACATACTCACAGACACGGAGTAAATCCCAGGCTGGGATTACGGGCAACTGCCTGCAGTATGGATTATACCATCAAAATCCTCATGACATCAGAAACACAGGCAGCAACATAAAAAAAAAAAAAAAAAAACAGCAACAGCAGCAGCAGCAATAACAACAACATCAACAGCAACAACAATAGCCCCAACAGCCATAACAGTCTTGACTCCGACCGATAGGATATGTTAAATGTGACAAAAAAAAAGAAAACAACAAGATCCTCATGCAAGCAGATGGCGCTTTGTCTAGCCTGGCTGCGCACTGCGACTGGACCAAGAGTGACCTCATTCAGTCGTGGCCCTGTCCTTGAGTGTTTTTTCTCCGGGGCGAATTTTGGGTGTCCTTCTAATGTGAGTGCGCGCTGTTGTCTGATCCCGTTGCACTCAGAGATGATTTGGTAATGACTAGGCACGGCAGCCTTTCCTCTGGCGAGCGTAGAGGCCCAAAAGTGCCTCCCAAAATATTCCGGTGGAGTGAATGACTGGCACACCGCGGTGTGCGTCCTGGCATGATGTATTGTGGACATGGATTGACCCAAATGCGGATGGCCATTTCGCACAGACACCTGGCAGTGGCAGTGGCAGAGAGGATCATTTAGCCTCCAAATGGCCCGATTCAGGGTCACCCACAATCAGATACTCAGAGGATTAATGCCCATTGCTGGGAAAGTATGATTGCGCCTGGTGCAGAATAGAGAAGATAAAGGTCATGTGCTTACCAAGTAACCCAGTTTTGATGTGCCATTCGTTTGAGTCAACACAAATCTGATTGGTTTCTGATTAAAGAGGACTCTTGTGAAAACAGTATCCCTTTCATAGTCCCTTTTATAGTTGTCAGTCATGCATTTTCCTATCCACATACTGTATGATGTATGGTTATGAACATGATTCAATCCTGTTCAGATTTTTCTCATGTTTCCAAAAAAATGAGCACCAGGAACAATAGAAGGTCTGTCTTTACGCAGTCGTGTTTGTTTGTGTGTGTGTGTGTGTTTTTTTGGGGGGGCGCGAGAGAGAGAGAGAGAGAGCAAGCAACCCAAAGGCAACCTTGGTTTAGCCTTGTTGTACCTGGCCTTTCCCCTACCGAGCCCCTTGTGAAATACCACCCACGATGCTGTCCCATCCCAGGGTTGGCCCGGCAGCTGTGAGGTGGGGAGGTGAGCTCTTAAGGCAGTGTGCTGAGGAAATTAGAGTTGCTGCATTAGAGAGAAATCCCCCGAGGTTTAAGGTTCATTGAGATTATGAATAATGGACAAAGGGCAGTGTAAATATTTATAGGTCTTCCTCTTCAAGCAGCATGGAGATAGACTGGGATTAAAAGACAAGGAGGCATAACGTTCAGGGTGTTGCACACTGTAGGCATTTTATATTTGCACGGTCACCCCAGACTGTAAGAACCTTTGTTAGAACAATGAATATTATTACAGTTCGGGGTGAGTGACGCCTGTCAAAGCCAATCAGTGTTGAGACAAAGAGAAGAAGCAGATTGATTTGCACATGCTTGGAGGCAGCAGAAAGAGACAGCGTTCCAGTAAACCGAGTTGCCTTCTTAATCTCTCGCCTTAACCTTGGGAAGAAATGTGCTGCCCAGACATTTCTGGAGAACTCATCCTTCCCCATGTGCTTCTTTGTCTTAGGCTGCTTAAAATGAATGGTGGAATGGGAAGGGAATTTCCTGGAATGATTTTTGTTCATTTTAGTTTTGTCACACCACTCACCCTGTCTTTTAATTAGGTGCGAGAGTGTGAGCGTTCTGTCACAACCATGAAGGCGCGTGCCACTGACGAATTATTTCATTTAAAAAATACATTTCCATTTGGGTTGTGGAATGGGCATTCAGTCAGGCATATCTGGGAATTTCTTTGTGACGCTCCGGGGATCTGTACTCCCAGAGCAATTGTGCTTTACTGGGGCACCAGACTAATTTTTAGACAGAGCTGTACAGTACATTACAGTACATCATATTAATCTGTCACACATGGATAAAACAGATTTTTTTGTCTTTTAGACTCTCTTCCTCTCTCCCTCTCTCTCTCTCTCTCTCTCTCTCTCTCTTTCTTACATACACACATACACACCGAGAGATAGATAGACTCACAGATACACACAGTGACTGAAGCCTTTGAAAAAAAGGCCAATTCTCGCCTTGTGTTTCTTTCATTTATCCTTCTTAGTTAATTTGCATATTTCTAATTAAGCACTACTCAGAAACACTCTGTTTCATATGCTGGTGCTGAGAGGCAGGAAATTTCCCCTCCTTTTTCTGTTTTAATCCGCCTTGACAAAGTAGTCTCGACTGACAGCGGGAGGAAACGCATCTTCCAAGCGGCAGATTTCGCTAGCGTGCGTGAGCACGGATTTCCTTGTTTGCATCACTTTGTTGTAACAAATGTGCTCTGGCAGAGTGGGTTTGATGGCGAGCCCAAGGACCAGGCGATTGCTGACAGTAATATGAACAAATTAGCATGCCGCCGCTATGAGCTCTGATTTCCTATCTCTCTAGTTTCCCAACAGGGACATTTTCCTGTCCCTCTATTTCTTTTTCTGTCTGTGGTGAGGCGGAGCGATCTCCCATTGTGAGGAGTTAGACAAAAGAAGGAAGGCTGTGCATGGGAATGGGAATAAATATTAGTGGAAGGTGTGTATTGAGTCCCTGCCAGGGATCCATACGCATCAATACATCTCACAAAAGAGAAATGGAGAAAGAGAGAGAGAGAGAGAGAGAGAGAGAGAGAGAGAGAGAGAGAGGCAGAGAGAGGCAGAGAAAGGGATACACAGAGACCAAGCCTTTGTCTCACTCTGAGCGGAAGAATTTTGGAAATTAAATTGAATTGTTCTTCATATACATGTGAATGAAACCACACACTTGTTGACTCACAGGTTAAATGTGTATTATTTATGATTTTCAGGTGACTATCCTCATTGTGCTGGCTCTGGCGTTTCTGGCCTGTATAGTGTTCCTGGTGGTGTATAAGGCCTTCACTTATGACCATACCTGCCCTGAAGGCTTCATCTATAAGGTAAGTCACTGTGCATCACCTATCTCTCATAACCAACCACAGTATTCAACCATGTGGTCCATTCTGTCTGTCTATCCATTCTAGCATGATGTTTCTCTTATCATGTCATTGAGCTGAGGGATATGTCTCCATTCTTGTCCCTCCCCCCACCAACAGCATAAGCGCTGCATCCCAGCTTCTCTGGAGGCGTACTACAACTCCCAGGATGCCAACTCGCGGGGTCGTTTCTACACAGTCATCAGCCACTACAGCGTGGCCAAGCAGACCAGCTCCCGCTCCGTCTCCCCTTGGATGCCCGCAGGCGGGGCCCCTCACGATGCCAAGCCGCCCAACACAGACAGCCAGTGAGCCCAGTTGTCTAGAAACCACCCCACATTCACTTATTTCTTCATTCCTTTAATCAATCTACAAGTCTGGATCCCACTCTGTCTGCTACTCTCTCTCTCTCTGTCCCTTCTCCATCATTGCAAGTGTGTGGGATCCGTCTGAGGATCAGCAGATGAGGCTGTAATGTGTCAAGTCCCACCACAACCATCCAACTGTACCAGCTAGTTCTGCTGAATGTGTTGTGCCTCACTTGCTTTCCCCTCTTCTGTTCTCTGTTTTTGTCTCCCTCTGTCTCTCTCTCTCTCTCTCTCTCTCTCTCTCCACCATTTCTCTCTGTGTTGATCATCTCCTTGAGTTTCATTCTAATTGCTGTCTATTTATTTTTAATGAATTATTACTCCTGTTTTCTACTTGATGAAAGAAGACTATTTGTACAAAGGCATGATCTTAAAAAAACATTCTTTCTGTTTATTTGTTTTTGTTTTTCTGTGTCGTTGTCAGAGAGCAAACAAAGCTCATTGTTTCCTTGTAGTTTAATGACTGCTCATTTCCCAAAAATGTGAAAAGATCCATGCTTTGACCAGGTTCAAGAGGAGGGCGTTTTTAATCTCATCCTTAATATTGTCCACATTGCAGCTGTACACATTGATGTTCTGTGAAAGAATTTTCCATGAAGAAAATATATGTTTGTATGAACTGCATATGGATGATGACAGTTATGCTAATATTGATGTTCTGAATTACCAAATATATACTTCGTATTTTATCATGACTGACTGGAGAATGATCACAGCTTTTATGCTCATCGTAGTCCCTAATTTGAACCAGGATGCGCATACTCCACCACCCATTAAGGCAATAGTACCAGTTTCATTGTGCGTAGTGCTGTTAAATATATTGTTTTCTCAATTACTGGAATGGAAACAAACAAACAAAAAAAAGCATTTAAGATATGGCAGACACATTGGGGTAAGACTGTGAGCCACAGGAGGAGAAGTACGTGCAGATGAATGACATCTTCAAGAATGGTTTGGACATGGATAAGATTGGCAGAAAAACACCTCTCTGTCTAGGCCTGAGCTCCCTGAGAAATGCTTAGACATCCTCACTGCAGTTCTCTTTGGTTCAATTTTTTTAATCTGTTGTCGGAGGGAAAAAAAGGTTTTTTGAACTATCGTGCTGTCATTAGTTGATGTAGCAATGTGTGGAGTGTTTTGAGTGAGTATCCTTTAGGTTTGGACAAAAAAACAATAAAACATGATGTGTTAAACAAATGTTGTGCTCTGTCTTCTTATTTTAATCGACCATTTTCTGCAGGCGTCTGAATGAGAAAGAGGCTGTGAGGGAGGGAGAGAGAGAAATAGAGAGAGAGGGACGGTATGTGTACAAGGGGGAGAAAGTGGCTGGGTGTCTTCTTGTCGTTCTTAGAGGTCCCTGTTATCTGTGAAATGTTGTCACCACATGCTACCATAGGCCCTTTTTAAAAACCTGTATTGTGCTGGATACTCCACTTTGGATGACATGACTACATAATTCAGCATCAGAAACACCATACTTCTGCAGGCTGAGTTTTTTTTCTTGCAACATAAGATGCTAGTACCACAGTGCTGCATTAAACTAACTTTATGACCTTCCTGCTTGTTACAAACATGAAAACACCCTACCAGTCAAAAATGTAATTGTAAACTTGCAGAGATAAAACAGAGGCTTCAAACGATCTGATATCTGTTGCCATATTGATTGATTTGATGATTTGTCATTGGTTGCTTGGTTGGTTAGCCAATACATTGAATGGCATCAATTTGATTTAACAACGCAGTCGCTCCTTGCGTTGGTCCTTCTCTGAATCTAGGCATGTGTGCGCCATGAGAAAAATACCATAACGCATGGGCACCAGGATTGGCTGGATTTGTCACATCCCTGTGGGGTTGGGATCTGGGACCAAATTAGTTGCATGCTCTTTGATAGCTTTCAAGTATTTAGAGCCTTCTGAATACAGGATTAACTTAGAGCTCCATGATGGGGAACAGAAATCAAAGAATGTTTTGTGTGCGAGAAATTAGTTTTTCCCAGATTCCCAGAACTGAATTGGGGTCATCCAGTGCAGAGCTTGAAAAGCATTTACAGACTGTCACTGCAGTTCAAGCCAGCGTTAAGACATCAGAGGTCTGTTACTATTTTGTGTTGATATCTTACATGATAGATTCTCACAATGCTTCTATGAATGTATTGTTTTGATTAAAACATACATCTTCTCCTACTGGTGCTGCCACCTCTTTCCCGTTTAAAGTAATGATATTTGTAATGTAATGATAGTGATATTTGACTGTGATTCTGTAGCTTAACTAATAGAGCAAGGGGCTAACAACCCAAGGTCATGAATTCATTATTCATGGAGTACACATATGATGAACATGTATATCTGCACTAAACAGTAAGATGCTATGGATACAAGAATTTGCTTAATGTGTTACTACTGCTTTTCAAGAATCTCATTAATATCTGGAGTACAATAGGAATATTATAGGACAAAGTTCCATTGATTTAAATGGGCCACCCCAACGTTTATCGGAAAATCTGGCACCCCAATGACCAGACTGGACGCTCCTGCCCCTGGGTAATTTGAATTTGAGACCCCCAAATTAAGGCATTAAGAAGACAAGTGGATTTGCAGATTTCTTTCAGCCTCCCCCCGACACACACACACACACACACACACATTGTGCTACCTAGAACTATTTCTCAGATGTTGTGCAGCAGTGTGTGGATGCAGAGAAGTGTGTCTGCAGCCTTTGTGCACAGCTCTCAGCCCTTCCAGCAGTACTACTGCAGACACGCAGTGATCAATGTCTCACTCACGGGTGTGTTCCCTCAGTCTTCCCACACAGACTGATGCTCACATGGCACCCTCACTGGCGGCTCCTTCTTACCCTCTTCTGCTCCTCTGCTCAGTATGGGAGTGATGAAGCCCAGAATCAGACTCATTCATCTGCCTGCTTGTCATGCAGAAATCGTGTGTCCTGTCTGTGATCAAGCATTTGTAAATGTGATGGGTTCAAAGGTCATTGGCAAGCAGAGCACACTCCAGTGTGTGTGTTTTTTTTCGATGTGGGAGAGAGTGGGTGTGTGTGTCTTGTATCTTCCAGTGAGAATGGGTTCTGGGTTGTGAGTGACCTTCCTTGATTTGATGGAGTGCATTTTGACAGCAACTGCTCGTCAATATGGAGAAAGAGTATCTTTCTGGCGAGGCTGCTTCAGGGAGGGCTGGAGGGACTCAGTTCATCAGAAGGCATTTGTTTAGATGTGCACTCACACCACAAACACATGCACACAACCACATAAACAAACTCTAATACACAAACACACATAAAGTACATATACAAATTTGCACATGCGTACGCACCATTCACACACACACACACACACACACACGGACACACACAAATACATATTCAGACATGTGCACGACTAGGAAGGTCATATTGTGGTCTGAAGATACTGTTTTTGGTTTACATCTGAAGATGTTACCCATTGCTCTGGAGCAACCCAATTTGCAAACCTGGTGGGGCTCTCGCATGCAGCTGCCTGAAGCCTGCCTGATGGGTTTTGAAGAATCACATACCTGTGGTAACGTGGCTGGAGGGAACAGACCTCATAACGTGCAACAAATGCACTCAAATATGCAGTGTTATTGGCATTCTCCTGTGATCGGTGTATCAAGCTGAAACACGTACACACAAACACGCATACATGCACACATACACACACAAAACACGCATACACTAACACATACACACACACACAACAGCCATACACGCACACAAACACGCACACATACACACGGTTGCTTTCAGATGCCTCATACAGAGAGGGACAGGGCATAGAAGTGGCTCCTTGGGAGATCTCTTTTCTCAGAGGCATCTTGACATTTCATTACTGCCATCCGACATCCACTACAAGTCCTGTGAGCGATGCTTGATCTTTCCACTTCGCTGTAGTCCAACCGTCTCTCTTTGTGGCTTCACTCTGGCTTAGTAATAACACACACACACACACACGCACACACGCACACACACACACACACACACACACACACACACACACACACACACACACACACACACACACACACACACACACACACACACACACACACACAAACACACACACACACACACACACACAAACACACAAACACACGCTCAAAACACAAACCACAGAACTCTTAATTGGTGTACACCCTGAGCATTTCTCAAAATGTTCCCAAAGCCTGCTGGGTGTGAGTCTTTGTTTGCCAACATTAAAATTTGCAAGAAATATTTTTGTCTTAGCACCTTGCATTAGCACACAGTTACTGTAAACTGTCATCATAATACAAACAGTTCACCAGTTTGATTTTCCTGCCTGCCTGTTTCTTCACAATGGAAACAGGGTTGTAGTGAGAATGACATTGAAGAGACACTGTGAAGAACCATCCCAGATTGTAGACAGACTACTGGTTTCTCAGACAACGTGAGAAAAGTGAGTAATTTCTTGATGTTCCTGAAGTGAGAAAACCATCTTATTCCTTTGGTTTTAATGGTCTTTGAACATTTGTGATATATAACTAATCCTTTGTTCATGCAACCATAAACCAGCCCCATTAGTTTGTAAAAAAAAACACAAATAAGTACGACTACCTCATTGTTACAGATTAAGATAATGGTTAACCAGATTAATAGCATCCTTCGCACGCAATACCACTCACATTTTTTGAGCTGAGTGTGTGTGTGTGTGTGTGTGTGTATGATTGAGCATGTGGGGAGTTCTGAGTCTATGCTTACGGCAGGAGACTAATTTTGGGCTGGCCTACTTTCCTTGGTTCATTTAGAGCACCCTGCCTGCCTGCCTGCCTGCCTTTCTTCCCCTCCGCTGTAATATTCAGCCTTAAGTTCAGGGGCCTCTCCATTTTAGCGTTTGCATGCAATATTCACCGCAAGCAGAGAGGCTAAATTATTTAGATTATCACCCAATTATTTATATGGGATTGTCTCATAAAAGTCCATTACGTTTTAAAAACCAGCCTGACAAAAAAGACAAAATTATTTTGTTTGTGAGGAATCTCAAGGGGCGTATTTAGAAGCAGACTCACACAAAGCAGTTCCAAGGAGTGTGACATTCCATTGAAAGGTGATGTTTTTGACACTCTTGTTACTAGCTTCACTCTTTTGTTTCCTGCATTTACACATTCACCTTCACACAAGTAACCTGGATTGCTCTCTGACAGGGCTGAAACCATACTGAGCTGGGTCAGAGAGGTATGACTAAGTGCTTTACTGCTATAAAAAACCCTTACATGGGCCCAGGGCTCTCTCATGTCATCATGACACACTGCAGCATTTTGATTTTTTTGGTTGACAGTTCTTGTGCAGAGTAAAGTTCAGCAGCTAGGTACACTTTACCCTGTTCATATTTTTGTGTTTTTATTGTTTTGTTGTCAAATGTTTTTGGCATACCGAGTTCTCTGGATAAATGTTAAATGTTTCACTCTCTGTGCCCTGAAGTTTGTGGCTCTATGTTTACATTTTTTATGTAAAATGATTATGCCGTTTGGAGATATGTATGGTGCAAAACAAATTGGGCGTTGCAGACAAGTCAGACTCAAGTGTTTATTCAACTGTGAAATAATTTCTCACACATCAACTGCTTATGGCCTTAAATAGAGTTCACCAGTATTTGTCACTGCCTGTGAACTGTCCCTTTTGACTTGTGTGTTGCCTGTTGGCTCAGAAGAACAATGGCAGTTACATTCTAATTAATACATTACACTCCAAAACTTCACAAGGGTTTACATTTCGTTTCATGCGGGCCAACTGGCAAAAAAAAAGCTAATTGGACTGCTCTATCGAATAATCTTCCCTTTGCTTGGCAGGCCTATTTGCACACTGATTACATGGCCTGTCTCTGTACAACTCGCCTACATAGCGCCCACTTGCCTTATCGGGTCAATCCAGAGTTATTAAACCTCATCAAGAGGGGAACAATGAGCCCCACTGCTGCTGCCCTGCACTGACTTAGAGATGAGCCTGCTGCTGCAGCTCCTTTCCATGGACCCAGGGCCAAGCTAACACCCATGAAATCCATGTAAACACCCATGTAATATGAGTGCAACCAACCCCCCCCACACACACACAGTCACACACATACACACCACACACACCACACACACACACACACACACACACACACACATAAATACACACAAACACACCCACACATAAATACACATAAACACACAGAGACTTTTCACCATTCACCATCAGCCACATGAAGACTTGATTGACTTCAGGAACAAAGTCTTGTGCTCGTGTAGTTTGACAGTACAACATTTTCACTACGATGGCTCATAAGTGGTATTTTATTTCCATCTTTTCTGTATTTTTATAGTCTGACTATTCTCCTTCCCTCGCATTTTTTGAGGTTTTCAACTGTTCCACTAGATTTAAATTGGGTTAGGGACAAAACTAATGAGCACCCATCCAAATGAAATTGAAAGTGATTTGCTCAGCTAGTAGGTCAAAGTCATTAATGCTGAGATCACTGCAATGCAAATCTAGCTAGACACGGATAGGGAACCAAAGTTAGCTAACGCAGTGAGCGGATCAAGCACCCACCCCCCCTGTCATCAACTGAACCATTCCCTTCTGTTAGAAAATTGGCCAAAACAAAACTGACAAGCTCTTCTCAACGGTTGGTTTCCACACTAGATTCCCTAAGATAAACAGGGCAGTCTGTCTGATTATTGCCAAGCCATCCAATACAATGGATCTGTTCGAGGCCGAAAATGAGGTATTTGTGGAATACTGAAAATGAGGTATTTGTGGTTGTCATGGTTTTCCAACTGTTCAAGTGTGAAGATAGAAATATCAGAGTGTCAGAGTGACAAAGACCTCATTTTCATTAAAAACGCTTATCATCTGACAGGCAGCACCTGGTATGACAGTTACAATGTTTTATCTCCTGTGTGGAAACAAAAACAATTTTTAGGATCAAAGGGAGGTCTGATTCTTATTACCTGCGTTCAGTAGAACAAAGATCCTGATATACCTGCTGCGTACACATTAAGATCACACAATACAGGCAAACACGCCCACTCACACACATGGACACCTACACGCATGCAGTTAACAGAAAAATAGAAGTCTCATATAAAGGAGATATACATTTCTAGACATACTAACAACATTGTGTTGTTAACTAAATTAATTTGTCTTAATACCACAGATTAATGACATTAATGAAGCTGGTATTGGAGCAGCTTTCTGGCGGCTCAAACGACTGTAATGAACTCTCCACAAATGGATGAAACTGTACCCCAGTCCTTTAAAGAGGTGTGATATTTAAGGGAATATTTTATTAGATGTTTCCAAATGAGTCCATTTACTATTGTTGTTAGTGACATACACCTGATAACTTAAAGTAAAAACGCTTACAGATATGATCAGCCAAGAGAGTTCTTCTTCTCTCTCCTACATACCCCTCAAAAAAGCCTGTATGCACCAAGGTTACATACAAAAGCAGCCTTAAGAAGTGCACCGCAAAAAAAATTAAAAACTCTGTTGTTTGGCTCAAAGAATTGCTGAAGTAGCGTCAAAATACTAAAGGAACTCGGAACACAAAGGAAAGTGGCATAAGAGGGAAATTTTTTATAGCGATGTCCATTGTGGATAAGGCACAAATGCGCTCACATTTCAGAGTCTCCAGCTGTCCATTTATTTTTGTGTGCTGCTGCTGTCCATCTGCTGTTTGAACAATAACATCCCTCTGTTAAAATTTCAGTTTCACAGCTGGGTCGAGAAATCCACGTGAAACCTTGTCCCTTTCACCTCCGAGGAGCAGCACTTCAGCTTGGAATGAAAAGCAGAAAAAAAGGAGCATATTTCCAGACGAACATGGGTTTAATGTGTCGCGTCAGAAATGCTGAGGAAAGGGACTTGAGAATCAGACTGAGGGCGGACAACCTGACAGAGCCTGCTGTGTGATTTGAAGCTTCCTATGCAAAACAGAACTTCCTCTATGTTCAGTGTCCTTGGTGTTTATCTTAATCATGGCAGACTGGCCCCTGCACCCCTCTGTCGTTAACTCTTCATCAGTGGGCCCTCTCGCTTGCGATGCTCCTCCTTCCCTGGCCATCTTACAAACAATACAATCCATCACAGCAGGAGCATTCGTCTAGACTCTCCAATGCTGTGACCGTGAGGCATCAGAGACAGCCTTGCCCAGCGCACTGTGCTAAGCTCAGGTAGGCCGTTTGACCCCGGGGGGTCTGCCAACAGAGGCCCTGTCTGGAAGCTGACGGATGGGCAGAGGGGGAACTGATAGGCCCAGCTCGAAAGCGGCTTTGTGCTCTACCCGGGCAGCTTTGTGAGGTGTGTGAATTAGATAGGCCCTGGAGACAATGCTCTTTGTTTTGACCTCTTAGTCACACCTCACTTCTTAGGTGAACCCATCTTAGTACGTACAGTATATTCACAGAGAAAGGTTTACATAATAGTTAAATCCAAGTAAAAGTAACAATTATAACTAGGTATAAGATACATTAAATGATTGACTATGGCATATCCTTATTAACTATAAATCTCAAATGCTGGTCCCTTCAGGATTCAAGGTCGTTGATGTCCATTTTCTGCCCAACTGGATTTTCCGCCATATTGGACATTGGAACCCATTTTGAGGACACTCACAAGATTTTGCCACAATTTTTTTTTTTTTGTCTGGTAAGATCATGGTAGGTCCTCAAGCCAAAACATGTCAACCTAATTGATGTGGCGGCCATGTTGGATTTTATTGAAAGGTTTAATACATTTTCACAGGCAACACATTGTGTTCCCCAGAGTTGCAGCAGATGATCTTCAGACCAAGCCTCACCCGAGATACCAGATGGATTTCAGATTTTCGAACCCCTTGTCCGTTACAGCCAATCAAAATCAGCAGTGAAGCCGCCAAACAGGGAGCGTGATCATACCTCAGCCAATCTTAGGTCAATTGACATGAACCTTGCTGTGAGTGCTAAAGGCCATGCACTTTATGCGCATAATCACCCTGCTGAGCTACTTACGTCCCCTCATCACTACTTGCATCTACACAAAAAGGCATAAACATTCAGATTTAGGAAGTACTAATGGGTAGCTAAAAAAAAGCATTGTACAGCTCAGCAATCTGTTGGTAAGGGATCAGTTTATGTAGAAAGTATATTAGCTGACCTTTTTATCTGCGTATGAAGATACATTGATCTACTTGCATCAGCGCTGGCTAAGTAAGGTAGACTGAGTACAGTTGTAACATTCTTAATGTCTCAGCTCTTCTCTAATTTAATGCAATGAAACTCATAGACAAAATGTGTGATGGCATCAGCATCCTATGTTCAAAACTTCAGCTTGTCTCTCAGTCTCTGTCAAAATGTACATACAAAAATAGTTTTTGTGGCAAATCTGCATGTTGACTGCACAATTTATGCGTTTTGACAAGAACGCAGGTGACAGGTGGGTGTGATCATTGATCTAGATGCTAGTTCATGTATTACTATTGTTATTGCATACAATGAGTTATATTACCATTATTTAATCAAATATTTTTGAAAGGTCGGCTGAGGACAATTGTAACACGCATAACATGTCATTGTTTGCATCAGCAAGCATTGCTAGCAAGTTAATTAGGCTTGCCACTTTTGTGAAAATGTGACAGAGAAACCCCCACTATTTGAATAATTCATGGCTGTTGCCTTAAATATTACTTTATGAAAGCAGTCACTTCTGCTGATTTATTTTTGTTCCAAGGCTAAACTAAATTTTGTACAACTGTACCCAGCCTCCCCTACTGCTCAGTACACTTCATGTGTGTTGATGTAGCATTTTTGTTGTTGTTGACATATTTCATTTTCTCAGCAAACAACTAAAGAAAAATCGATATCAAATTTGTATTCAAGGGAAGAATAAAAAATGATAGTGTGTCAAAGGTTTCGATGTTATAATATAAATTGGTAAAGTTATAGAACAGATAATTATTAAACTGTTACATGACAGAGCACCAGGAAAACCTCAAACCACTTTCACAGTCACCATAATCACTGTCCTGGTGCTGACTGCTTCTCAGTAGCACAAGCTACTGTGAAACATTTGTTGGAAAGTGGACAAACTCCAGCATAGAGACCCGACCACGCTAAACATCTCACAAGCCCCACAAGTGGAAAGCATTAGCTCAGCAGTACTGATGACTGCATCTGAACAGAATAAATAGGCAGAAGAGGGAGAGGCCACTGAGAGTCTCTTCAATCACAACGATCTCATCAAACATGCATGAAGCTGTAGCCCGGAGGAAATCGCTGGACTCTTGGAGTCACTTAACTTGTGTCTTCAGCACCATGGACAGCTCTTGATCAGCACAACAGGATGGGGGCCTGCATACACAGGCACACACAGATAGACATACACACACATACACACACAGATTGATAAACACACACACAAGTACACACATACACACTCAAACACATATATCACAGGCATTATCATTCAATAGGCATAACTTAATGATGCTTTGTCAGGTTCCCATTTGAATTTGTCGAGCCATAATCAGTTTGTGCTCTCCACACTGACTTATTATTCTGAGTAGTGAGCCAGCAAAATGCAATATGAACCCACCATTTTCTGTTATGAGTACATTAAAATGAATAACTATTGTAACGGATTATCTTAATATGACTCAGACGAGAAAAGCGACAAATACCTAGTGTGATCTCATATTGCTCAAAACTGCTGAAATCAAATTACATCCACACAGTGATATGTGAATTTCACAACAACATGTGCAATAATGTATTTGTTGGTCTATGTTCCAAAGTTCTAAATACCTCCTCAGCTACATTCTTAATATATTCTAAACAACATTCATGAAAACCAATTACATAGAATGTAAAATAATCTATACAAACAGGCCTACAAACAAGTGAAAACAGAAAGATAACCAACGTTGCAATCTCTGTCGCTACAAATGCGGTTTAACAATTTGGTGTTTCTCGAAATCGTAGTTCCACGATCAATCGCAAACATGTTCGCAAGTTGGGAGGTTGGAAGCACTGCTCGTGACCAGTCGTTAGAAGTCTCCTGGATATTTGCTGTTGTAAACGTTTTAATTGCGTTAGTTTTTGACCATCGCCCTTTCCACCGGAATCCCCACCAACTGAGAATTTCACTTACACGTTTTAAAATAAAAAATGCATTCATCTTGATAATTGCAAACAGGTTATCTGTGAAGAAAAGAAAACACTGAAAGATGTAGCCAAATGAATAGGAACACCAGGATTTTAATTGTATAGGCTACTCTATGAGAAAGAAGAAGACCAATAACCTGTTACTGGGTCTTCTTGCCACAGTAAGCTGATAGGCCGTGACATGATGTAATGAATAAACTATTGGTATACAACATAAAACCATTTGTAAGTGAGATATTCATTATCAACAATTATGCAGATTAAAGCCGGTCCATCAGTTGCTCCAGTCAATGTGTAGGACAAATTTGTACCCTCAACATGCTGCATAATATGTCATTGACAACGTTGTTGGGACTATGGTGGTATGAACGGCAAAAGAAGAGATTGGAGATTGGTTAGCCTGGATACCAGACTGAACTTAGCCCCGCCCACCACATTTGTGGTCTGGGAAGTTCGGTCTGGCACTGCTCCGTTGGGGAGAAATTATCAGTTTTCAGAAAAATGATCTAACCAATCAAATTGTAAGGGCGGGCTTTATACGATGATGGACAGATGATCAACCAAAGCTTGAGTTGAATTAACGGTAGATTCAAAATCGTACCAAGATGGCGGCGTCTCAGGAGCCTGTTAGTGGGAAATATTTTATGTGAATTAAGCTATCTACACGACTTTTTTATGTCTACATTGACTCCGTTAGTTGTGTATGTGCAACACGAATGTTGCAGAGTATTGAAGGTCTTAACTGAAGCTGTAGACCATTATTGTTAGGTTATTGCTGACGCTTAGACCAAAAATCCATTGAAACACATAGCAGCTAGCTAACCTCGCTGCTAATAAGTATAACGTGAGCATGCATATATCACAGATATTGACAGCGCATTCATTTTGAAAGAGGAACAGAGAAATGCGATCAAGGCATTTGTCGATCGAAAAGATGTTTTTGCCGTCCTTCCTACAGGATCCGGTAATAGTTTAATGTATCAGATGGTCATACTACGTTGCTCTGTTTGGTGTTAGGTATACAATTGAGCGAAGAGGCATTTTTTTTCCTGGTTCGTTGAAACACGCCCCATAATCACAGCTCAATGGAGCAGTATCAGACTCATATTCTGACTTGAATTATGAGTATGACATCGTCAGGCTAGAGATTGGTGACTGTGGTTTCGTGAAACACCTTGTTAGTAGGTTGGTATTTCAGCCAAAGATGCGTCGTTCCACCATGATTCAGCAAGTAGGCCTACTTCAGTCGTTATTCGAGAAACACACCCCTGAACAGACTTCCCAGTGTCAGGACAACGGGAGGAAACAGCAGGACAGCCCATGCCTGACTAGTAGATATGCCATTATCCTGTTGTGGCATCACGCAAAAGATGTGGCTCTCCACTTAACAAACAAGACCAGATCACCAAAAGAATTAGAGAAATTGAGTTGATAATTAGAAAAAGTTTCATACTATTTGCTTTTCTCCTCTCTCCCAGAATAGAGAGCACTGCACTGTTATTATATTGAGACTCATACTTTCTTATGATTGTATGAAAGCCAGCAGGGAGTATTCACACGTATTCTTCCAATGCATCTCTATTATGATTTTCTGTTCCATTGAGCGTTGGAAAACTATGTTATATAGGATTTTCACATGCTAAACAATTTGTTCAGAGTTCAATGAATATGAATATGAAATGTGAATAATTTAACATGATGTAGTTCATTTAGTACACCAGCATTCATTCATGTTCAATATATCAAGCAAGGTCTCTCTCTCTTTAACCGGACTTTGTTTTCTTTACGATTTCCCTCCAATTCACTTCAAGCTGAACCCTCTCTTGTAATTACATGAAATATCTTTTTCACGACCTGAGGAATTTCCTATCTGCTCTGCCGCCAGCCGCTTGCCAAGGCGGCTCGAACGCAGCATTTATTCAAAGCAAGGTCCTGTTATTCACGTTTTGCTATTGCAAATGTTTTTGCCGACCGCAGATGCATTCACACATCACTTCACTCGTGCTTTGGACGCAGGCCTGCTGCGACTCCACTCTCTCCAGAGCCATTTCTTCACAGGGCGCCGTGTGCCCATTAGAAATGAAAGCCAACCCCACCCTTCCCCGGCCATAACAACCCCGACTCGTTGAAGCGGAGCGAAGGAGCGGCGCTGTGCAAGAAGCTCGTGTATTATCATAATAAAGGCAGAAGAATGGAGAAGACACTGTCAGTGATACTGTGGGAAATGTGTTGACTGTGCTCATCAGAGGAGAGCGAGAGGAAAGAGAAGAGAGGGGTCATGGTGAGACAGAGAGAGCGAGAGATACACTGTGAGAGGAGAGAGAACAGCAGTAAAGGAGATAGGGAGAGACAGGGTGCGACAAAGGTGTTAGTCAAAGAGAGAAGAGAGAGTGTGAAAAAAAAGTGTGTATGAAAATGAGACTGGGGAGTGTTTGTTAGAGTATGTGAAACAGATAAAGTCAGCAAAAAAGGATAATATAAGGGAATGAGCCGAGAGAGAATGGGGGAGAGAGTAGTGATAAAGAGAGATTATGGAAAGCCTTTTTTTTTTACCCCCGCAGGTTATAATACAACAAATAACAGCATGCCTGTTTGTGCTTCTCTAGAAAGAGGATTGCAACTGGGAGAATATGCCGAGAATACAAGAAGAGAGAAAGGGAGAGGATCCGTAAGCTTGACAGAGCAAGCAAGATATAGCCTGCAGAGCAAATGAGAATAGTTTAGCTGTGAAACACGGGTCAATCACCTTCACACCGCCATAAAAGCCCAGTCCAGAAATAGACCCGCTATCTCAACAGAGCTGTATAACTACATACTCTGTCGCTGTTATTGACTCTGTGTAACTATCTTCTCTTTCATTCTGTCTTTCCCTCCGTGACTTTCCGCCTCCCCTCTCTCCATCTTTGTCCCTCTATCTCGTTCATGGCCGAAGTGTGCGTTTTTCACATGGCCGGCAGGCTGTTCAAGGACACTGTGAATAATTCACGCTGGTTTATTTTCTCAGCAATACCTGGGGCACGTTCAATCTGAAAACGATGTGCGCCGTTTTGCTAAGCTTTCCGGGTTTAATGTTTTCTTGAAACGGTGTGAATTGGTATGCAACGGGCGTTGATGTACATTTTCCTCTCCTACATTTCCTGAACGTGCCCCAACTAAATTGGATTTGGCTGTGAGGTGAAGCAGGTATGGTGCAACATTCTGCACCCCTGCTGTGGAATGCACCCCCATCAAGTTGTAATAGTTTATGTTGTGCAAACAAATTAATGTTTTTGTTGTTGTACCTCAGGTTAGAGTCAGTCTTACTTGTAAAATAGTTTTCCAAGTTTTTACAGGTTTCGAAACAAATGCATGAAACCAAGTGCATTTTCCCATTGGGTGCATAATGTGTCAAGACACGAGCATTCCAGTTAAAGGTGCATTAAGGATTAATAGGTATTCGCTAAAGGTATGCTAGCAGCTAAAACTAACGAAATCTCTTGAAATGTGCTGACTTTGACATTATGACAAACTAATTACTCAACGACTGTCCTTACACAGTCAAACATCAATCATGTGCAACACAAGACTAAGCAAGACGGCAAATAAGCTACTTACTAGATCGGCAGAAGGTCATCAAAGTCAGGTCGGCGGGCATCGGCAGGCAAAACTACAGAAGGCAGTTACAGTGGGGAAAATAAGTATTTGAACCCCTGCTGACTTCGCAAGTTTGGCCACTTGCAAAGAAATGTGTGATCTAGAATTGTAATGGTGTATTTTAACAGTTAGAAACAGAAAATCAACAAAAAAATCCAGAAAGCTGCATTTTATAAGATTTATGACTTTATTTGCAAATGTATTTGAACCCCCAAGCAAACAGCAATAATCCTGGCTCCCAATGGCCATTTATGTGCCCAAAAAGCACACAGATTAGTCCTCATTAGGTCTAACAAGGTATACCTGATCTCAACTGATGACCTGTATAAAAGAAACCTGTCCAAAGAATCATACTTCACACCTTCAACCTCACCACCATGGGCAAGACCAAAGAGCTGTCCAAGGACGTCAGAGATAAGATTGTAGACCTGCACAAGGCTGGAATGGGCTAAAAAAACACCGGCAAGCAGCTTGGTGAGAAGCAGATAACTATTGGTGCGATTATTCATAAATGGAAGCAACACCAAACAACTGTCACCCGCTCTAGGTCTGGGGCTCCATGCAAGATATCCCCTCGTGCAGAATCAGTGATCATTCGGAAGGTGCAGAATAACCCCAGAACTACACAGGGGGAGCTTGTGAATGATCTCAAGGCAGCTGGGACCAGAGTCACCAAGAAAACCATTGGCAACACACCACGCCGTCATTTTTTGAAGTACTGCAGCACTCGCAAGGTCCCCCTGCTCAAGGAAGCGCATGTACAGGGCCATCTGAAGTTTACCATTGCACACTTGAATGATTCTAGGGAGGATTGGGAGACAGAATGTGGTCAGATGATACCAAAATCAAGCTCTTTGGCATCAACTCGACTTGCCGTGTTTGACAGGGGGGGGAATGCTGAATATGACCCCAAGAGTACATCATACCCACCATCAAGCATGGCGGTGGAAACATTATGCTTTGGGGCTGTTTCTCTGCCAAGGGTACAGGACGACTCCACCGCATCAAGGGGACTATGGATGGGGCCATGTAACGTGGAATATTGGGCTTGAACCTCATTCCCTCATTCCCTCCCATTGAAAACACAACCTTAAAGATTTGGAGAGGATCTGGAAAGAGGAGTGGACCAAAATCCCTCCTGAGATGTTTGTAAACCTGGTGACCAACTACAAGAAACGTCTGACGTCTGTGCTTGCCAATAAGGGTTATTCCACCAAGTATTAAGTCATTTTTGTCAGTCAGTTTTGGGGGTTCAAATACTTATTTTTTGCATCAAATGCAAATAAAGTCACAAATGTTATAAAATGCATTTTTCTGGATTTTTTTGTTGAGATTCTGTTTCTCACTGTTAATATACACCTACCATTACAATTATAGATCACACATTTCTTTGCAAGTGGCCAAACTTGTGAAATCGCAAGGGGTTCAAATACTTATTTTCCCCACTGTATATGCCTATCGACCCTGCTATGCCATTGGTACAGACGCAATTCTACATATTAAAAGTCATTGTAGCGCCCCAATTTTTTTTAAGCTGTTATTTTAAGGTTAAACTGCTTATCCTAACCCTAATCCTAAAGCATAATTGTTGCATATTGTGCCTTTAACTGGTTATGGTGTTAACTAGAGATGGTCCAGTTAACTGGTTATGGTGTTACCTGGTGATGGTCCAGTTAACTGGTTATCGTGTTAGATGGTGATGGTCCAGTTAACTGGTTATCGTGTTAACTGGTGATGGTCCAGTTAACTGGTTATCGTGTTAACTGGTTATGGTCCAGTTAAACTGGTCTTCTTACTCTTCACTGGTGTTACCAGTTGCAGATGTGCATGGCCCCCTTCCTATGAATCTAGTTCAAAGTCAAATTTGATACTCTACTCTGCTGTCTTGTGTAAGTGTTTAAATAGTCAGATTTTCTGTAGCCAATGCCTGTAAACTGTACTACGAAGGATGCCTGCAAAAAAAATAAAAATTTCCACTGTGGGGTTCGAACCCAAACATGCTTTAAAAGGTATTGTATACTAGTCCATTGCCTAACTATTTGACCCATTGAGCAGCTTATTATCTAAATTGACCATTTGTTTGTATTGTATTCCCAAATAAACAGCTACAGTACATCCATTTTGACCTGTGTGAGTAACAGTATAGCTGCCTAGCTGGGAGGGGAGGTGGAGTGTGGAGGGGCAGTCGGAGAGTGTTAGTAAGCCGCAGTGTGTCGGCTCAGCTCTGAAGACATATCAGACGGACACTCCATCTCGACTCCCCACCTCCCCGCCACTACTGAATTTTAAAACCGAGCGCTCTCGATGAAATATGTTCTCAAGCTTTGATTGAGCACACAGCAGTCCCTAAGCAGCTCGTCTCTCCGGCTCTTAATCACAGACTAAAGGCCTCTGTGCGTTGTGTTGCATCCCTGAAATTAATCCCATTTGGGCTGTCATCCGCTCCTGGCTAATGGAGCCGGCCACTCTGCTGACGAGCTGCTGTAATGAGAATGGGGACTTTTCACACTATCCACATGTCTCAAGGAAGCACTTGTTCCTGAGCAAGCACAAGCCCAAATAATAATTACTTTGGACAAATGATGAAGTGCATATCTGTTAATGACTACAGCAAGAAAGGAGTGAAGGGGAGGAATACACATAGAGGTGCGTAATATGGCTGCTGCACAAAACAGGGCACTGTGCATGGGAATCAAGGGCCCCTGGGCATAGCACGCACAGCAGACACAGTCCAACCACTCTGTGCTAACATAACATTAAATACCTGCAGATTGCCTACAGGAGTCACACCACACCGTCACACGATGAAATAAGCTATAGGAATGTATGTCCGGTTAAAGCGCCCCCTACGGACAACATTTCACAAAATTTGGTGTGCTTCCAAAGAAATGCGTTTGTGATCAAATTGGGTAGTGCTACTCCACAAAGAAGTTGGAAGGAGCAAGGGTCATGGGCTTCCTTACTTGCCATAAAAGGGCTTTGAGCCTACAGCACTTCAGTGGACGTTAGTACTAAGGGACACGCCCACCTAGGGATGCAAGCCTCATATTCTGTAAAACCCATGTAGGGCTGCAATCATGGCAGGTTTCATGTGGGTCGATGAAGTCAACTATGTGAAATCAACATACAAATGGTCGGTGAAAAATAATGGAAGCAAAAAAACTTTTGACAAACAATCTACATACACTGTGGCGGTCATAATAAGGGCATCCGTGGTTGTAAATACGTGTTCAATGCTTTACCTGCATGGAGATTAGCATTGATAAATGTAAGCACAGGCACATATCTGTGTATGCTGTTTATAATTATTTGTTTGTTTGTGTGTGTGTGTGTGTGTGTGTGTGTGTGTGTGTGTGTGTGTGTGTGTGTGTGTGTGTGTGTGTGTTTGTGTGCGTGTCTGGGTGTGTCTGGGTGTGTGTGATCTGAGCATTGGTCATCACAGTTCCAAATCTATGTTGTATATGTACATAAACAGAGTTGGAAAGGTTTCCTTTGAACTGTAATATAGGTTACAGATGACTACCCTCTTCAAATTTCACAGCTCGGCCTGGTTCACGCCCTCTGTAGTCTGTGATCTGGAGTATCTGTGCTGTTCAGTGTGCTCCGTGCCAGGTTTTCCCTCTCCCCTGTCTCTTGACTGACAAGCAAGGCACCCAATCACTGGTGCCTGCTCCACCACACCTGACTCCACTCTCCTTGTTTGCCATGCCTTTAAAAGCACACCAGGACTGACATTCAGTGCCAGATTATCACGTAATATTCCTGAACCTTTGGAAAGCTACTTTAGTATTCTGTTTTTAACCAAGCCTATTCTCGACCATGCCTGTTTTTGGACTCTGATTCTTGCCTTGTGTTTTGGAATCTGTTGCCAACCCTTCTCTGTGCTACCACGTGAGTCAAGCCAAGTCCCTTTTGAACCGCTGCCTGTTTTTTTTGCCTACCTGTGTACCCACCTCTCTGCCTGTTTTTGACTATTGGATTTAGCCTGTACCTTACCTGTACCTCTATTGTGACATTTTTGAGTTCCATTTTTTACTTCTCTGTTGCCAACTGGGTGTCTTGCCTGACTGCTTCAAACGCATTAAAGAACACCTTAACTGTCCTACTGCTCCTGAGGCTGCTTTTGAGTTAATTACATGTACCTTGCCTGGCCGGCCTTGACAGTATAATCTGGCCATGGAGAACTCAGCGGACATGGAGCGACTGCAGGCTGCTATGGAGAAGCAGGGAGCGATGATAGGATCCCATCAACAGGAGATTGGGCCAGGTGAATCAGAATTATTTTGGCTGTGATTGACAAATTCAACTCCCTGTTTACCCAGGTACAGCAACTACTGCCCAGCCCCCCTCAGCTGCCCCCATAATCAGGTCCTGCTCATCCACCTCCTCCCTCCCCTTTCAGGGAACCAAGGCTTCCTCCACTGCAGCCATATGATGGTGACCCTGGTACCTGTCGGTATTTCCTCTCTCAATCCTCTCTCTCTCTGGAGCTTCAGTCCCTTGCTTTCCCCACAGAACACTCCCGAGTGGCCTATATCATCATGCTCCTTACCGGAGCTCGAGAGTGGGGAACGGCCTTGTGGGATGCCGAGGATACGTTCTGCTTAAGCTACAAGGCTTTCACGGATGAGATGAGGAGAGTTTTTGGTCGCTCGTTTGCTGGCAGAGAGGCAGCAAGAGAGATCATGGGACTTCACCAAGGCTGACGGTCAGTTCATGATTACGACATTAAATTCCGTACTTTGTCAGCCTTGTGTCACATGATGGCTCTTTCATGTGACATGAACGGGAGTTCCACACGCAAAGTTGTATATAAAAATAACATTTATTAAAGTATAGTACAAACAGTCAGTGTAATTGTCTAAAATCAAAGTGTGGTGCAAGCGGGTGTCTCAGTAGTAGTGTACACATGTTAAACAAACAAACATAATGATGCGACGAGGAGAGGGAGCCTCCTGCACTCTGCACCAATGCCTTCTTATTCTTGAGCTCATCAAGCCCTCATTCGGCACACCTGCCCAGACTCTGCTACTCAGCTGTTGAGAATAGAGAACACTGATAGCAGGGGGCGGTGCAGACCAGGCTGGGTCGTGACACTTGTGTAATTGGAATGATGGTGCCCTGTTTGACGCATTTTTGAAAGGTTTGTCTGATCCCATCAAGGATGAGTTAGCCTCAAGGGAACTGCCCCCAGACCTGACTAGTCTCATGGACCTGGCGGGCCGTATTGATGCCTGTCTCAGGCAGAGGGTGTGGTAGAAGACCCAGGCCCTTCCTAGGGTGAGTCTGCTCCCTCCTCCATTGCCCACTGCTCCTCCTCCTGAGCCCGTGCAGGTTGACAAAGCAGGGGTTACCCCTGAGGAACGTCAACGCAGAAGAGACTTGAAGGCGTGCTTCTACTGTGGAGAGGTGGGCCATTTTTATCAGTCGTGTCCTTTAAAAGGAGCTGCCTCACTGTTTCACTCATTTATGGAGACCAGTCGCATACTCTGCAGGCTCTCATTGACTCTGGTTCTGACAAGAACTTAATATGTTCAAAGGCTGCCAAAGGACTTGGAATTCCCTTATTAAACCTTGACCAACCCCTCTCTGTCAGACCCTCGATTGCAGCCCTTTGAACCTCATCACCCAAAGAACGGCCCCTGTTTTTTTAAGAATTTCAGGTAACCATTCTGAGGTCATTGTCTTCAATGTTATGGAGAAGCCCCATGTTTCTATCATCCTAAGATTTCCTTGGTTGTCCCTGCATAACCCTCATGTAAATTGGTCTGACAACACCATTTTGGGGTGGAGCCGTTTTGCCTGTCCTCATGTCTCAAGTCTGCCTTCACACCTGTCTCTCCCCAAGTAGGCCGTAAGGTGACCCTCGAAAAGTGCTTTAGAAACCTAACTTCGCTCTGAACTAAGTGAACTTCAGTTCATAAAAAAGAACGAGTCGTGCTGAGTTACCAAAAAAAAGTTCGCCGCTGACTTTCCAGGCGATTGTCGATACGTCTATGTTTTATGCAGAACTAGAGCCTTCACAGCGTAATAAGATTTTGATCACGAGTGGTGGCACGGTTCGACATGTGATCGTTCTACACCAATGAGGTAGCTGCTTTTTGACAACAGACTGGCAAGATGGCGACCACCATGGTTTGAATTTACGTTACAGATAAAGTATTTGCCGAAGAAGAAGAAATCTCGACAGAAAATGTAAAACAAAAGATATCTTCGAAACGCAAGATGTGTTACATGCATATATCTTCTGTTAAGCATGAGGAAACACAGAATTTCACCAACGCAAGGTGGAATACCTATCGAAACCTAGGAAACTTCGATCCAAATCAAGCTCTGGCCCCGTCCTACCTGCCATCTGTATAATTTGCAAGAAAGACAGCAAATTCATCGTCGCGAGTGGCAGACGTCAAAAAGAAGCTTTGTCAAAAACACAGACTTTAACAGCAGGTAAGACTGTTTCACCCTCACCCCCAACACACACTAACAGTAGGTAGTCTATGTGAATGCATCCCATCCCCCAAAACACACACACACACACACACAGATGTTTGGAGAAGTTGAATGACTATCTAGCCTACACTGCTGCACAATCATTGTATTTGTCCAATTCTAATATGAATGCATGTGTGAATTGCCATAATGTGTTGTGCATCTGTCTGGGTGTGAAATTACATTACACCCCTCCCCCCCAGTGTTTTAGGTTTTTGATATTGACTGAATCACAATTTGACTTTAATAGGGTAGTGTGTATGTTTATATGGATGTCAAAGCATGCCTGATGTTAATATGACACTGAATACCTGTTCAGAAATGTGGCTCCTCAGCCTGATGGCCTGTCTGGTTAGCACACCGCTTCTGAGTAAGCCCATTCCCCCCCCCCCCCCCCCCTCTCTCACTTGTACACTTGGGGGATTTTCTGCTTCTGTCCCTGTGTGCTGCTGGGCGGTCCCAGTAACCTTACTCCATCTCTAGAGGTGTATCTTGCCTGTGCTGCACATACAGCCGCGGAAAAAATGAAGAGACCACTTCAAAATTATCAGTTTCTCTGGTTTTACTATTTATTGGTATGTGTTAAAGTAAAATGTACATTTTTGTTTTATTCTATAACCTACTGGCAACATTCCTACCAAATTTCAAATAAAAATATTGTCATTTAGATCATTTATTTGCAGAAAAATGACAATTGGTCAAAATAGCAAAAAAGATGCAGTATCTTCAGATCTCGAATAATGCAAAGAAAACAAGCTCATATTCATTTTTAAACTACACAATACTAATGCTTTAACTTAGGAAGAGTTCAGAAATCAATATTTGGTGGAATAACCTTGATTTAAAATCACAACTTTCATGTGTCTTGGCATGCTCTCCACCAGTCTTTCACATTGCCGTTGGGTGACTTTATGCTACTCCTGGCGCAAGAATTCAAGCAGCTCGGCTTCTTTTCATGGCTTGTGACCATCCATCTTCCTCTTGATCACATTTCAGAGGTTTTTTATGGGATTCAGGTCTCGAAATTGGGCTGGCCATGACAGGGTCCTGATCTGGTGGTACTCCATCCACACCTTTACTGGCCTGGCTGTGTGGCATGGAGCATTGCCCTGCTGGAAAAAACACTTCTCAGAGTTGGGGAACATTGTCAGAGCAAAAGGAAGCAAGTTTTTCTTCCGGGACAATGTTGTACTTTGCCTGGCTGAGGTTTGTAAAAGACCATAAGGATTGAACCAAAGCGGACTGGAGGTTCTTTTAAGTTCGTCTTCTCTGATGAGTCCAATTTTACAGTAGGTTCAAGACTCTGTGGCTTGTAGGCCTCTCCAGGTCTCCGTCTAACCATCAGACGACCATGTGTTGGGCAAAGCTGAAAATTGGACTCATTGGACTTAATTTTTTCCGCGGCTGTATGTGTGCTTAAGGACTCTTTTTTTTGGGGGGGGGGTGCACCACCTAGCACTCTTTTTACTATCTAGCCTACACTGCTGTACAATCCCTATATTTGTCTAATTCTAATATGAATGTATGTGTGAATTGCTGTAATGTCGTGTGTGTGTGTGTGTGTGTGTGTGTGTGTGTGTGTGAAATTACAATCCAATACATAACATTCCCATGCCTATAATACCCCTATAAATTCTTTTTTATTTTCTTTTGTACAAGGCAAGTTGCAGGAAGCAGCTGAAGTAAAGGATGACCAGAGCATCCTCATTCACATCAAGGACAGAGACTGTGGCTCTGGAGGTGCAGTACCACAAAAGTTGCTACAGAGAATATACAAGGTTTTTGAGTGAGCCTGCCAGAGCAGAGAAAGAACAGCAAGTCATATCTTAATTTTAAGAAAACACATGTGTGTCCTATGATTGAGACAGTTTGTTCTCACAACACGGATCTCACAACGAAAGCTCTCAACACATATCTTCTTCTATATTTTTTGTAAGGATCGGGTCAAGATTTGATCTGAGCTATAAATTATTCTGCGAAAGGATAATCCGTCAAAGGCTGCTGATCAACCAAGAGGTGCTGAGGATGAGCCAACTGAGGAAGGCATTTATTGACCTTGTGCAGTCAAGTGAAGGTGTTGATGCTTCAACCTACAGGTAATTGCAAGGCAGTTTGTTATTTGTCAAATCCAAGGGAATCTGCTCTGCTTGTCATATGCACATACTGTACATGTATTGTTTTGCAATAAGGAGGATGGCAGTGTTCTTGATAGTGTGATGTTTGTTACAGTATGTGCTTCTCTTGGGAATACTTGGTATTATATATCTGTTGCATAGCAAGTAAACTCCACCAATATTATTTTATTCACTCCGAGTTAATTTGTGAAGGTGGCTATTGTATATCAGCCACAACATGAAGCCCCCCTTTGCTGGTACTCATATGACTCTTTTTTTTTTTTTTTTGTTGATTTGTTGTGTTGCAGACAGGATGTATTGAAGAAGAGACCCCCCGTGATTTTCCACAGCTAGTGTTCCACATCCCCGCCAAACGCAACACTTCTGAACTGGTCTTTGCTTTTCTGCAGGACTGTGTTGCACAGATTTGTCATTATAGTTATTGTGCCAATTCGAAAGAAAGTGAGGAACTTGATAGCTGTCCTGACACTGAGGACTGAGTGTCCTTAATCTGTTATTCTTTAATTCTGTTTTGTACTGTTTTCATATTTTTCATAAAGATTGTTTATATGGTTGATCAGTGTTGTATTCATTTGTGGAAGAATGAATGACTGAATGAACAAATGGTCATTGGTTTAAGTACAATGCTGCCTTTAATTGATACAAGGAAGGAGGTTTATTTGTCACATACATAGAAATACTAACGTAAAGCATGTTGTGACATTTTGTTTGGTGTTAAGCTTTTTGCCTGACCTCAGTGTTTTGAAAAGTCAATGGCCAGTGATGATGCCGTCAGGACACTATCCACAGCTGTGGGGTGTACTACGAAACTCGATTAGAGAGATAGGTATGCAGTACCACGAACGTTATCTTTTGCATCGCTACATCACCATGGTATCTTATGCTAGCAAGTAAACCTGGTCGGGAGGAGATTTTGTGCTAAGTAAAACTAAAATCGTGTGAAAACACCGCCTACTGAACAAGCGATCTCACGTGTAAGATTCTGTCATATGTTACAGGGGAAGCTCCACCTATCCAAACCCAGTTTGACAAATATATCACATAGCTGCGGTCGTAGTACCACTTAACTTATAGCCCCAGTTAAGGTTTTAGCAAGCCTCACTATGTCTAGATAGCCCGGCTATCTGTAACGAGATTCGTAGTACACCCCACTGTTTGCTGGGTGTTCACAGTCCATGTTAGATCCTCTGTCAGGCGTATTCTCATGTATTTCAAACTTGATTTAAATGACTTAACATAAACATAACATTATCGCATATTTGCCTCGTTGTTTTTCTTGGACGTGGCTAGGTATACACCACTGTTTAGAATCCCTTTGGCCCGATTTTGAGGATGTTCGGCTGTTTTCCTTTTTATCTGTAACGTAAATTCAAACCATGGTGGTCGCCATCTTGCCAGTCTGTTGTCAAATAGCAGCTACATCATTGGTGTAGAACGATCACATGTCGAACCGTGCCACCACTCGTGATTCAAAATCTTATTACGCTGTGAAGGCTCTAGTTCTGCATAAAACATAGACGTATCGACAATCGCCTGGAAAGTCAGCGGCGAACTTTTTTTTGGTAGCTCTTATGAGCTAAAGATTGTGTAGTTCGCCGTCTGCGGAGCGGGATGAAACGATAACAGGGTTCACCATCCGGCCTAAAGCCACTGAGTGTTTCCCTGACCTGTCCAATGTACCTCACGAGTATTTGGACCTCAAGCCAGTGTAGTAAGTCTCATGCCGTCTCTCTACCGCCTCATAGGCCATATGACTGTCCTATAGAGCTTCTCCCCGGAACCTCGCCACCCAAGGGCAGACTTTATTCCCTCTCCCCCTCAGAGAGGGAGGCCATGAAATAGATCTCTGAATCACTGACTGCTGGAATCATCCCGCTGGTACTGGCTTCTTCAGTGGGAAGAAGGATTGATCTCTTCGCCCCTGCATCGACTACCTTGGGCTGAATTACATTACTGTTAAAGATAGGTACCCTCTGCCCCTTATGTCGACTGCATTTCAATTGCTCCCGGGGGCGCACATTTTGCTGGACTGAAGCTGGACTTAAGAAATGCCTACCACCTTGTGAGGATTAGGGAGGGGGATGAGTGGAAGACGGCATTTAACAACCCTACAGGCCACTACGAGTACCTCATGGTTCCTTGTGGTTTGTCAAACGCACCAGCTGTCTTTCAAGCACTGATCAATGAGGCCTGCGAGATTGTTTTTGTGTTTGTTTACCTTGATGATATTTTAATATTTTCCTATTCCCTTCAGGCCCATAGGCTCCATGTCAAGCAGGTTATCCAGCGGCTGTTGGAGAACAAACTTTTTGTCAAGGCAGAGAAATGCGAATTTCAAAAAAGATCTGTGTCTTTTCTGGGCTTCATTGTCTCCCTCCCAGGTCCAAATGGATCCTTCTAAACTGAAAGCAGTGGTTTACTGGCCCACTCCCTCCTCCAGACGGGGTCTCCAACAGTTAGGGTTTGCTAATTTTTACAGGCGGTTTATTAGGGATTACAGCTCTGTGGCTGGCCCTCTCACCGCACTCCCCTCCACGAAGACCCCTTTCCAGTGGAATGAGGGAGCAGAAAGAGCCTTTTCTGTCCTCAAGCAGAGATTCACCTCTGCCCCCATACTCACTGTCCCTGATCCCTCTCTCCAGTCTGTGAGTCTGGAGTAGGGGCCAGAGATCACCCAAGGACAATAACATGCACCCCTGTTCTTATTTTACTTGGCTGGAGGGGGCTATTCCTCCTTTTCTTGTGTGGACAGACCAGAAGAATCTAGAATACCTCCGGACTGACAAACGCCTGAATGCACGACAAGCCAGGTGGTCTCTCTTTTTCTCCTGTTTTAATTTTTCCCTCTTATTTCGCCCTGGATCTAGAAATGCTAAGCTAGATGCTCTTTCCAGGCAGTTCTATTTCGGCTCAGGACCCAGCCCCTCTGGAGACCATCCTTCCTGCTCGGTGCCTTGTTGGGGCTGCTCTGCTGAGGATTGAGGCCCTGGTTCGGGAGGCTCAGGATCAGAAACCCGGTCCAGTCAGGGAACCAACCAACTGTCTCTTTGTGCCCCTCTCAGTTCGCCCCCACAGGTGTTGGAATGGGGGCACAGTCATCCATGGGTGCAATGCCTGTCATCCTGGGGCTACTCGAACCCTGGCGTTGATCAGACAGCGCTTTAGGTGGCCATTGATGTGGAGGGATGTCCAGTTGCTTGTGGAAGACTGTGAAGTCTGTACCAGGAACAAGTCAGGTAACCGGCCTCCGGCAGGATTCCTAAGGCCTCTCCCGGTCCCTCAATGCCCCCTCACCGCCCCTGGTCACACATAGCCATTGACTTTGTCACAGGTCTCCCCAATTCTGATGGCAACTCATGCATTTTGACAGTAGTAGATCACTTTTCAAAGGTTTAATTACTTCAGAGTAATGTAACTTATTACATTTCATTACGTTCAATTACTTTTTGATTGGCAGATGAGAGGCGGTGGGAGTTCAAACAGGAGAACCAATCAAAGATGCTTAAAATGTGAGTGCATATCGCCAAATGAATAGAGCCTGTCCAGACAGCAACACGATGCAAAGCAACAGAATGATTGTTTAATTCTGCATATAATCTTTTACAATCTCCAACATTTTGATTAGTGTCTGTAATTGAATTACACATTTCTATCTCAGTGACTGTAATAGATTACAATTACATGTAACTATTTCCTCCCCAACCTTGTGCCTAAGCAACACTGTGTTGAAGGTGTGAATGAAACAGCCACTTCCTCAAATACAGTCTACTACAGCAACAAGCAGCTTTGTCTTTTTAGAGGGTTCACTGTGAATTAAAATAGAATGATAGACACTTGGAGGAGACTTCCCCGAGCTTGTGTTTTTTGGCTCTTTTTGCACTTCAAAACAAAGCACTTAAAAAAAAGAATTTGCAAGTACAGTACAAGCTGTTTACCGCTCTGAAAATATGCCCTGTCTCCGTGTGTGTTCTGGCTGATCAGAGATGAGAAAGGAGACAGCGCTGAACTGTCAGACATACTGTCACTTTACCCTCAGACTCCAGGCAGACACGGCCTTTGTGTGGGAGGTGCTTACTAACCACTACATTAAACAATCTGATGACTATTCAAATCAAGTCACCCAGTAATCCCTGTCCATTTATTTATAAATGCACCCATTTTTCTCTTGTGGTCTCCTCAGGCACAATGACTTGTCTGCCACCACCACTTAGGGAACATCCTGGCTCTTGCAAGGCTTTATCATTCCCGGCTGCACTCTGCCATGTTTCTTGGTTGCTGTGCCAGAGTACACAGGCCTGTGATGACAGCTCCTGTTGGCTCTGATGTATGTGTGATGGGAGGAGCAGCTTGGTCTCTCTGGCCCTGCTTCTGTACTGTGTCACTGCTCACAAATAAATAAATAATAATAATAAAAAACACCCCCTTACTGTGTGGCTCTTCCCTAAGGCAATAACACATGCTCTTCATCTCCGACCCTGCTTTTGTCTCCATCCCCCTCTTCTCTGTATCCTTTCTCTCTCTTTCCCTCACTTTATAGTTTCAGATTTTTTTGGTTCTGCTTCTTTTCTCTTTCTTTCCTTTGATGAATGGGAAGAGCCGTATTCAGGGCCACATTTTTTTTTTAGGTCTGGACATAGCAGCAAATCCTTCCCTAAGGCCTCTGATGAAATCTTGTGAAAGCTTACTTTTTAATATAGTTTACCATCACGACCGAGGAGCACAGGAGGTCACCAATGCCGGTGTAGGTTGTGGTTTCTGTGGTGGAGGACCTGTGTAATAATCAGGTGTCATGGGCTCATTATATGGGAAAAATATTTTATTACATGTCATGATTACACTTTTGAGAAACGTACTGTTTCACCTTTATTTATGATTGGGATGTAACTATTATTGTAAAATATAACATAATTCGTTTGAAAAATGAAAGTCCAGCTACCAAGAATAGTAGCTCTGAAATGTTACATGTATAATCATAAAATACAGCATGTTATTTCTAATTATTACTTTCTCTTTACTGAAAACCATTTACAGGGGTGTCGTTAGTAATGATATATCTTGGTATCTTTAGGTTACAATTGACAGTTTATCATTTTAATTAGATGGTCAATGCTTATCTTAAGATAGATTTGAGTCTCCTAATGTAATTATATGATATAGGAATATCACTATGTAACCTTTACATGACTGAAATGTCACATACATAAACATAGTCGTTTGTGTTTGTACGTCAGTGTTGTGTAAGTGTAAGCACAACTACAGTAGATGATGGGCAGGCATCGGCACCATTTTCAGAGTCTCTTACAGCACAATCAGCACCTTTTGTGTCTCCTTATGGTTTGCTGGACTAACTTGCAAAAAAGGACACCCTGACAGCCTCTAGAACTGATGAATGCAGTGAAACTCTTGTTGCCATTGAAATGTGACCTTCAGGCATTCTGCCTCTCAGAGTTTGACAGCTCCCACCAGGGCGCCCGTGAGGAGCTGGGGAGGAGGAAGAGAGGAGAGGAGGGGAGAGAAGGGGGGGCAGACTGTAGTCAATCTCAGCAGAGCCCAGATGGCTGCTGGTTCTCACACTAGTGACACAGTGCGGGTCCACACCAGAATCTGCTGCTATGCGGGAGACAGGGGGTGAGATTTAGCATTTCTGTTATGCGACAGGTAGAGTACACTTGGACTGTCAGCATTAAAGTAACACTCTCCTGGATTTGATTAAAAAGTGCGAATAAACAATTAGGAAGAAAGTCTAAAACCATTTCCACTGACTAATGTAAGTTGTAATGTAGGTAACTAAATTATACCTACTGTGATTAACTCTGAATTAGTATAAGACAGAATGCAGTAGGTCAAAATTCTACTGTTTGGCAATGCTTATAGCATTTCTACTAAGAAACTTAGTAGCTATAAAAAGCTATTATGCTATTCCTACTCTGCCTCTCAGTCTCTTTGGAGAAGACTGTGACACCATATTTGCTAAAGAGGACATGGAGGTTAGAAGCAACCATGCTACATTCCGTTTGAGAAGCCTAGAGGATGTTAAGGAATGAAATATATTTTGAATGAAGAATCTGTTTCAGAATCCAGGACATGGTTGCATCATAGAACACAAAAGCCCTACTAGCAGAATTAGGCCTGCAAAATAAACATGAGGAAATACTGATTAATCTTTTACCAGAAAATCTACCATTCTGTGATATCTTTAAACCCCTCTTGCAGAGATTGAATACTTTACAATAGAAAAGGAAATTCTCAAGACAGAATCAAATGGGAGGGATGGAGAAACAGAGTAAACAAGCAAGAGAGAATAAGCAAGAGAATGTCAGTAGTCCTGCCATATGTGGGACTGTTGGCTGCCCTGATGGCCATTCAGTGCGGTGTTGTGTTTTTGTTTTGTATTGCGATGTGGTATCGTTTGCTAAATGTAGGCGTTAAGTGGTAAACCTCTGAATAGAAGAGCCCTATTGCTTTGTTGTTCTGGGAGATTAAAGCCATGTGGCTCTTTTATTAGGAGGTTTACCACTTTTTCTGAGTTAATTTAGCCAGGCTAATCCACATTCTCGTAATACCCCCCAGATCACAATGATTAAATGATCTGCTACCTCCTGTTTCCTGTTGCTTTCCCCGTCATCTGTCTTTCTGTTTTGTCCTGTGTATTTATACCCTGTTGTTTCCTTTGTTCTTTGTCAGATCATCCTGTTTGCCTTAGGTTGTAGTTTTTCCAGCACTGTTTTTTCTTGCTAGTCTTGTTACGGATTGTGTTTTTGTATTCTGGCTGAACTGTGGATCCTACCTCTGATGTTGTGCATTTGGGTCCTTTCTCTCGCCATCCCTGGCAGAAAAATGCCTTAGACTGTCACTATGTCACTGTGCAAAAATACCAAGGTCCAGCGGATCTTTTCTTTGGAGTCAAAGAAATCTCTTAGCAACATCCATTACTATATTCTACATTGTCTGCTTATGTGCACCCCGAGAATAAAAGCCATGACCTTAGTGGAACTTGCCCTGCATTAAAGTCCTTATCCTATTCTTCACCCAGATGATGTAACCTAATTGTGGGTTTCAATCTCCCTGGTATAGACATGATATAAAGGCATATAAGGTGCTAAGAGTCAAGTAAGGTTATGTGATAGATACTTGCATATGCAGATAATGTATATTCATTGTTGATGAAGATCTATGAACATTGGTCAGTATTCAGACACATGCTGATAGACTGACATAGACTCAATTATAAAATTATTATTGAGTAGTTTTAAATGGAAATATCACACTAAATAGTGAGCATATTAATCGACTGAACCAGGAGTCAAATTCAGATTATCTAAACAAACAGAATTAATTGCTTTAATTTACTAGCTGACTCAGAAGAGTGTGTGGACAGATTGCCTCTTTCAATAGCTCACAAATAATTTCCATCTCTTAATGCATAGAGAAGTACTCCGTTCAAATCTGACCATTGAAGGGAACACAAATTGATCATTGGCTGAGTAATTTAAATGGAAAGTTGATGGCTTGGCATTATAATTAATTCACCATTTATTTAATGATGTTCTGTCATAAGGGAGGTTGGTCACTATGCGGTAGATAGGCAAGCATGTGTGTGTTTGAGAGAGGGAGAGCGAGAGAGAGAGAGAGCATTAGCTGATGCTATTGATTGCTTTTGTTCAAGTAGTGCGTGACATGAATTGAAATTCAAGCTGCCGTTCAGTTGTCTGGTAAGAGGACCCATTTGCTGACTACATGAGGTGATTGAGGAGTGTAGATTACTTCACAGCTTTGAAATATTGAGACCCAAGTGCAAAAGTGGTGTAGCTGTAGACCTCTGAGGTGTCGATCCACCAATCAGTATTTACATTTTATAAGGCATCTGGATGTCTTAATGTCTCTTTGAATGTGAAACTTTCCCTCGTTGTTGGTGTGTATACATGATGAAAAGTCTCTTTTTATTGAGAGACGCTTTCATAAGCTGCTGTGATGATTGGAAACTGTTTTAATATAGACTTCTCATTTCCTGTATCGGCTGTGAGGGAAAATAACAGAACAGAAGAACCTAAAAATAACACCCAACTCTCTTGGTTTATATGGAATCCAAGGAGGGAGTGAAGCAGCTATCGATCATGTTCAGATGAAACCGCCAACAATTTCATTTTCTTTGCTTTTTTCTCCACCTTAGCTCTTTCCCCAACTGTAGGCATTATTACACCTGTTATTTAGGAAGCATAAGTGGGAGGCACCTTTTGTGTTTGGTCTGCATAATCCACCCGGAATGCTGTTTCCACCATGTGTCAAATCTCAATGGGTTCAACAGATTGTCTTCACACCCCACTGGGATCTATGGATAAGAAGGAATATATGAGAGTGTGTGTTTCTGTAAGTGTGTGTATTTGTGTGCATGGATGTGTCTGCTCATACATTTAATGTGTGACTATAGGAGTATTGTTACTACTTTTGTGTTCTTCATTTTATGCCTTGTTGACATCGTAGAGAAAAGCACCAGTAATAGACTTGAATGCAATTACCAGGGAGTATGGTGTGTGTGTGTGTGTGTGTGTGTAAAATAGAGAGAGAGAGGCTGGAGAATGTTTGTTTGTGTGTGTACTTGTGTGTTTATAAGAGAGAGAGACTATGTGTGCGCGTGTGTGTGTGTGTGTGTGTGTGTGTGTGTGTGTGTGTGTGTGTATGTGTGAGACAGATCAGTTATTTTTTCACAGGTTGTTCTGTAGCCCCAGTGCACTGAGGTAAGGGTGCATCAGATCAACACTTAGCAGATCGGGCAGACACATCGTGGAGGTAAAAATAAACTCCTGTCTTGGCTTCGTTAAATCTCAATCTGTCTGCCAGAAGATGTTTAACAGCCTTACCCCAGCAAAAACACCCACAGTCACACCATGCACAGAGGTGAGAAACTATTTTTTGTGTGTGACGATGATCCTACCAGTCTGCTTTCGTCTTCCTGATTGCAGGCGAACAGCAGAGGCCGTTAAGGAGTAGTCAGTGCTAACAGGACACACCTGTGCCCTGTAGGCAGAAGGGACACTTTGACCTTCCTGTGCTCTATAGGCAAAAGGGACACTTTGACACACCTGTGCCCTTAACCCTCTATGCCATAAAGTTCTTAAGATTCTTAAGGTGGGATAGACCACCTTTAAAAATGTCTCCTTTTTTTCTTACATGCCCAAAAAGTCCATGTTGCCTCAAGGCAACACCTTACCATAGAGTCTATGGTAAGGTGTTGCCTTGAGGCAACATGAACTTTTTGACCTTGTAAGAAAAAAAGGAGGCATTTTTAAAGGTGGTCTATACCACCTTAAGAATCTCCTAACCCTTGAGAAACCAATGAAAATGCAGATTGATGGTCACATGCTCTACAGGAAGAGATTTTAAGTTCACTTACTGCCCATGTGGCCACATGTCAGATCGTCATATTTCTCCTGTCTGAAAGTGTGTTTTTCACCATTTTTCACCAATCCAACCCCCTCAAAGAAATCTGAACATCATTCACTGGTGAGTAGAGAAGTATTTTCAACCATTTCAGAAAAACTATAAACATTCATTATTTACTAAATAACGAAAAAAGGGTATGTTGCCCTGAGGCAACACTGTATCATTACGGAATCATTTTTGACCCTGCTGCCAGTTTTAATCAATACATATCTTACTCTTCCGTAATGGTACAATGTTGCCTGAGGGCAACGGCTCATATCTGTAAATGCTTTCTAAGGAAGAATGAAATTTATTTTATGTCAGGCACCTCAAAACTATCTTTGTTTAAGTGTTTTGTTGAATTGTAAAGTGTTTTTTAGGAGATTTGGTGTATCTTTTGTGTTATTAGATGAAATATTGTTTTTTGTACCACGATGGTACAGAGTTGCCTTGAGGCAACACATTTATAAAACTTAAATAAAAAAATATTTGTTTTAAAACTTTGAGTCAATTTTAAGCTAGAAAAACCATGCAAGCATTTTTTTTGCCATTCGGATCATAATGCTTACCATAGAGGGTTAAGGCAGAAGGGACACTTTGACCTACCTGTGCCCTATAGGCAGAAGGGACACTTTGATCCACACATGTGCCCTTAGGGCAGAAAGGACACTTTGACACACCTGTGCACTTTAGGTAAAAAGGACTCTTTGGGCAGAAAGGACACTTTGCCACACCTGTACACTTCAGGCAGGAAGGACTCTTTGGGAAGAAAGGACGCTTTGGGCAGAAAGGACACTTTGATCCATGATTATGAGCAGCACCTGCAGCTCCTCGATTTATTTTTTTCCCCTAAGCAAATTTAATTAATTTGTTAGTTCTTGTTTTATTACACTGGGGTTGGACCTCTAGAGATTGTAATGTGAAATGGTCATCTCCCAATCAGAAATTCTGCGTATAGGGTTCTATGATAAACCCAGCTGTAACAAAAGATGAATTGTATTTATTCACATAAGCATTTTTTTGTGTTGCTTGTGCAAGGAACCGACCACACAGTAAAACAGTTGAAATAGGTTGAAGTGAACATGACATCTGATGCAATATACAGCCGCGGAAAAAATTAAGAGACCACTTCAAAATTATCAGTATCAAAGTACAACGTTGTCCCGGAAGAAAAACTTGCTTCCTTTTGCTCTGACAATGTTCCCCAACTCTGAGAAGTGTTTTTTCCAGCAGGGCAATGCTCCATGCCACACAGCCAGGCCAGTAAAGGTGTGGATGGAGTATCACCAGATCAGGACCCTGTCATGGCCAGCCCAATTTCGAGACCTGAATCCCATAAAAAAAACTCTGAAATGTGATCAAGAGGAAGATGGATGGTCACAAGCCATGAAAAGAAGCCGAGCTGCTTGAATTCTTGCACCAGGAGTAGCATAAAGTCACCCAACGGCAATGTGAAAGACTGGTGGAGAGCATGCCAAGACACATGAAAGTTGTGATTTTAAATCAAGGTTATTCCACCAAATATTGATTTCTGAACTCTTCCTAAGTTAAAGCATTAGTATTGTGTAGTTTAAAAATGAATATGAGCTTGTTTTCTTTGCTTTATTCGAGATCTGAAGACACTGCATCTTTTTTGCTATTTTGACCAATTGTCATTTTTCTGCAAATAAATGATCTAAATGACAATATTTTTATTTGAAATTTGGTAGGAATGTTGCCAGTAGGTTATAGAATAAATCTAAAATGTACATTTTACTTTAACACATACCAATAAATAGTAAAACCAGAGAAACTGATAATTTTGAAGTGGTCTCTTAATTTTTTCCGCGGCTGTAGTTTTCACTGATACATTTAAGCAGATTCAATCTGTTGGTGGTGACAGACATGTCTCGGCATTTCACAGCCAAGAAGTAACACCTGCCATGTTTACAGAAACCCACGTTTCATATTCTGATCAAATGAATTAAGGTGCTGTTTAGATGAGTGTTGTTTATAACCACAGTCAATTAAACTCTTCGACTGCCATGGAACAGAAGTATCTCTAATATCTTTAAACACATGATCTTTTCCAAGTGCTCTTTAAAAAACAAAAAATGTGATTAAAAATCAAGAAAAAAACAACCACTATTTCATTAAATTTGTTTTCATATTGTTTTATTTTATATTACTTCTATAAATAACATATTATCATTTAGCATCAAATCATTTTCTTTTATATTATAGACATTGTTAATTCTCGGTTGTCGATGTATGAACCTCTATTCCAAACCAAGGGAACCAGATGGGGAAAAAAATGAATGGACCAGGGACGTGCAGTCATAGGAGGCAGGGAGGCAGAGCCTCACCTGTCATTTTGAAAAGTAAAAAAAAAAAAAAAATATTAAAAAAATATATATTTTTTTAAATTATAATAATCATATATATTTATGTATTATAAAATAAATATTCATATTTCTCTAGTTATCTGTGTTACGAGTGTCATTTCTGCATGATTCCGATCATTTCGAGCATTTTTATTATCAAAATCGCTGAATTTGAGCATTTCCGGTTCCCAGTGACAGTGATCAGCCATAGACGTGCCGTGGACTGAGGCAAATGCATTGCTGTCTATGGACAGCTGAGCCAGTGCCTCAGTAGGGATTGCGCAATCACTCCAAACTGGGTTTTACGCATGCGTGCGCAAGCGGAGTTGAGCTCAAAATGCATTGAAAAATATTGCTACTGAGGCAGGCAGTAGCACGGATTCAGTGAAGGGGGCGAGCATGAGCGCAATTCTCGGGTATATAGTCTGACGGACTTCTACTTGACCTTGACGGCGAAAATGGAAGATTGCATTGCTAACCTGAAGCAGTTCTCAAAATTGGACTTGCAGTCCAAACGTGAAATGATTAATAATGGGAGACCAATGGCGGAGCTAAAATGTTTGCTTCAAACGACGGGACCGAAGGTATTGACATTGCATTGGAGTGTTTCATGTTTTCCAACGGGACATATTCATGCAGAACACAAACCTCCTAAAGGCTGCTAGGTGCAGTGGAGCTGTCAAGCTAAAAAGGCACCGGATGCCTAAAAGAGCCCGGGTGATGTAATGTTGACTTTCGGACGACTCTTGAGTGACAGTTGCTATGCCAACGCCAATACGTCACCCTAACGCGATTTACTTCAGAGCATCTTGCATTGTACTTTGCTACCTGAGACCAGCTTGCTTGTATTTGACCTACAATAAACCAACCAAAACAACCATGTGCTTGATGTTTGACTTTGGTAGGAAAGTGGTTGATTCGCTAGTTGGTTATAGTATCAAAGTAAGCACATTTCATTAGCTAGCTCGTGCTAGTGTAACGAGCTATCTTGTTAGCTTGAAGCTATTCATCTGTTGTTGTGCTTAAATTAAGAAAGTCCTTAATGTGTTGTGATTTTAAGACATATCTGACAGCACCCACAATTAAATTTGAACAAAACAGGGCATTGTTTGCACAACATTTTACTAAAGAACAACGGGGGCTTGCTAGCTTTGACATGCTAGCGGACATTGCTAACTTACAGGTTACCAGCAGGCAGGTGTAGCTAAAACTTTTTATTCGCTTAATATTGTGCCTAAACGGATACTATGTACCCCGACACTTTTTGGCTATCATTCAGAGAGTCTCAAGAGTAGTTCGAAAGCCATCAGCTACGTTTTAGTCGCTTAATATTGTCGCACAAAAGGAGGAATTGCTATTAGCAATATAGATGCTAGCGCGCGAAACCTGTTGATGTGTGCTTACTTACAAAAGACCGGCAGCCAATATTAAGCGTGTAAAAAGTACCTGATGGCTTTCGAACAACTCTTGAGACTCTCTGACTGATAGCTAAAAAGTGTCCGGGTGTGTAGTGTCCGTTAAGGCACAATATTAAGCGACTAAAAAGTAGCTGATGGCTTTCGAACGACTCTGGGACTTAAAGCTAATAAGCGCCCGGCCTACGTGGTGACCGGGTTACGTAATGCTAACGTTGGCATAGAAACTTTCACTCAAGAGGCGTTCGAAAGTCAACATTACGTCACCCGGGCTCTTTTTGGCATCCGGTGCCTTTTTAGCTTGACAGCCGTGAATGGATTAGGAGCTTGCGAGTGCAGTGCACCAACTTTAAATTATACCGGTCAGTAGAACATTTTGGTATTGTGTGCTATGTCTGTGGTGTTTAACTGTTTGCTTAATACGTTGTGTAAATAAATATGTAAATGTCAACTTCGAATTCAAGTGTCCGAGTTGCAAAAAAAAAAGTACCAAGCTAAGTTACATAAACCTGTCAAAAGTAGTTTGATACATTAGAAGCTACTTTCAGTTAAACAAACTGCATGCCAAGTCAATGCAATTTTAGGGATCAACACAACTGTCAGTCAGATAAAAACGGTTGAATGGATGAAATTCGTGTGTTCGTATGTTTGTGTTGGATGTCATTGACGTTGACAGGAACTTTTTCTTTGGATTACAAAGAAGGCATCTGAAAACACATTTAGTTTCACTCGTCGCACGGACTTTCCACTTTTTAACTTTCATCATCTTCAGCTGTATCTAAATATCAACAGCATTCTAGTTATCCGGTTGTCTAGAATCTGCATGCAAACTACCCATTTAAAATTAGGGGAGAATTCATTTTAAATGTATGAGCAGCGTCTGGTGTACTTGAAATGACGATATCTATCTATCTATTTTCACTCGTCTCGCCTAAAGTGATGTACTGCTTATTTTTTGTGTTTAATGGCTGCAGGGAAGCCTGTTATGAATAAACATCAGAAAGGTCCAGGATAAATTAGCTTTCGAGGACGCTACTGCGATACTTGATCAATAAAAGAGCTTAGCTACTGAAAAGTTACTTGGTTTTGTAAATAGCGACGTTACTGCCAAGCTACTGACAAATGTAGTGACGCTACTGCCCATCACTGCCGAGTTGTGTAAAAGGTTATATTTTCCCTAGACAAATTGAAATGAGCCATATCATTGGTGGGAGGGCTACATACGCTTCCTTGTAACGATTAATATCTTATTTGACACGGTGTAAAAGTTCAATTACCACACCGATTGTACGTTTAATTTATTTAATTAGCTGTCGTAAAAGTCAGCTAACTATTGAGCCGCATAACTTATTGTAATAATAATCGTTTAAAAGTAATAGTATTAGACAATACAACATAACGTTTTTTCAGTTCTGGTGAGATGACAATTTTTAAATCATAAGCATATATACATGTATGATGTATACATTTCTATTTTTTTTAAACAACTAGAGATCGGAATGACGTAATCACTTCCGGTTTCTGTGCCTCACCAGCTGTGAACCTCACCGCACGTCACTGGAATGGACTATGACTGAACAAGTGCTATATGCTATGAACATGGCAAATATCAGTCAGCTTCTCTTCAGATTTATGGGTTTCCTGCAGATGTGCTGTCGATATATTTGCATCTCTTTATTGGCTCTGTTAGCTGTCTGACATGTTTACGGACTGCAGGGAGGACGCAACCTTCCCCGGCAGCATGGGGTCGTCCAATATCGTGATTGCACACATTAACATGAGGACATTTATCCTGTCTTCTCCTCTCGATGAGGAGAACTTAGCCCTTGACACTGGTGAGGCATTAGCCATTTCTAAAATGCAATAATACTTGACACTAGTCAATTTCTAAGTTCTTCTACAACGTGGGGGCAGTCTTTAGCCATGTACCTTAACCACTTCTACCTCTTTGAACAGTTCTAATTAGATATTGATTGGGGGCACGGTCTCCCTTATGGTTTAAAATGAATACAATGTCAATAAAGAGAGCTAGAGAGAGACCCCTAGTTAGCATAAACTTTGCCTTTGATTTTGTTCTCCTGGTGCTGAAAATTAAAAAGGACGTTTCAACTTTATTTCTCATTATGTCCGAGTGGCATTTCAAATGTATAGCCTGCTAAAAATCATTACTGTCCCTGAACACGAGCAGCCTGGAGGTTTTAAAGAGGCATTTGCATGGAGAAGGTGTTTGAATGTCTGTAACCAGACTTGTGATTTGTGTACATGCATGGGATTGTGTATATACATTTAAGTCTCATACTTTATAATAATATCACCATGGAAACCACCGCTATGCACACCTTTCATCCTCCAAGTAGCTTCCCCTTCTCCCATCATACACACTCACTCTCTCTCTCTCCCTCACATACATACACCTTACACACACACTCTCTCTCTCACACACATGCACACACCTTACACACACACACACACACTCTATCTCACATACACACACCTTACACACACACACACTCTCTCTCTCTCTCTCTCTCTCTCTCACATGCACACACCTTACACACACACTCTACACACCTTTCTTCTCTCTGAGCCTTTGTGACCCCAGTTTCTCTAGAAACCTGTTTTTTCTGCACTTCACATAAGTAGGAGTTTCATCTCTCTCTCTCTCTCCCTCCCTCCCTCTCTCTCTCTCTCCCTTTGGGCCGGCACCCACGTTTCCTTTGATTACCCCTGTGCTTCAGAGCTCTCCCGCATTTAGGGATGTGAGAGTAATAACATTTTCCATTAGTCATTTGTATTCATGCAAAGCTCCCGGTATCTGCCTCTCTTCCTCCCTTTCAACAATGGAGAACAAAGTGACTGTGCATTCGCATTAAGGGATGCTGCTAGGCAACTGATGGAGAGTTGGATGGTCGGCCCCTCCTCTTAATTTGCACTTGCCGTGCTGCGGAGGGTCCGGTTTGCTTTCTCCCTCAGAACAATTGTGTGCATCGTGAGTTGCGTGGGACCTCGGGTGGAAAGAGATGCTTTGTGCTCGCTTGTCTTCGCACCACCCTGTACACACACAAACACAGAGACACACAGAAAATACACACACTGTTTAATCCATGTCAGTTAAATACTTAATTGCTCTTTAAATGTCTTTTTCCCCTTATTGTGGCAGTTTTTTCAGGGTTAAGCTTCAGTAGCATTAGGCACAGCAAGGCTTTGACGTTCCACCTTAATCCTCTCTAAAAACTTGGAGAACTTCTGCACTTCTGTACTGCACACTGTGCTCTCTCTTGAGTCCAAATGCTGCTTTAATTTCCTCTCCACATGTACAGCTTGCACAAACGTGCTGCCTATAAATCAGCCCAAATGCACATCTGCTTTGTTGCTGAATGAACTAAGCTTATATGCCTTTCTATATTCATATTTATATATTACGTAAAGCTGCCCTGTTTGAAGTTGAGTAGCTTTTACACTGTGCTGATTCACTCCTATAGGCACTCTTGTGCACACACAAATGCAAATGTTTCCCTCCCTACCATAATGTTGTCTGGGAGGAGGCGGCTGCTGATGGCAGAGATGCGGTGGCTAGGATGGCAAGATGACATGCAGTGACACGATGGCTTTCAGCTCCTCACATGTACCTGCATGGTGAAGCAGAAAGACTGCAGGGACTAAGAGTGGGTTGCCACTTGCTTTCTCTGACAGTTGGTCCTTGCATTTTAATATAAAAAAATACCCATAATGAGTGCTGTCAGTGAATCGATCTGTCATTTCATTTGACACATGGAACACATACACCCTCACAATTCACACATGCACTCTCTCTCTCTCTCACTCACACACACACACACACGCATAATCAGTGAATAGATCTGTCATTTCATGTGACACATGGCACAAACACACAAACGTACACACACAAACTCTCTCTCTCTCTCTCTCACACACACACACACACACACACACACTGTCAGTGAATCGATCTGTCATATTTTGTGACACATGGCACCGACTCCAGTCACTCCTTGGTATGCTGGCACTGACAGCATGGCAGCCAGCTCCCCTCGGTGCCCACGTTAATCTTCCTAATCTGTGCCCAGGTCAGGTACGACACCCCTCATTGCAAACCCCCACAAACTCTCCCCGCATTCTCTGCCGTGATGTTGCTCCGTTGCTATGGAGACCGTATACCTATCCGGATTCCTTTTTTCTGTGTTGCGAGACAGGCAGGCAATCAGATTCTGTCTCTCAGTTCTCTTTGTTTATGACTTGCATGACAGCTTTTTGTGGTTATCGCTCTCCTCCGTGCTTGAGAACGAGGGGATTTACAGGACATAATGCGTTCGTAGCAGCGTGGGGCTGTGTGATGTGCTGACTGGGATGTGAAAAGGCAGCAGCACTCTGGGCTCCGCGCCTCTTCCTTCCAGGCTGCTGATCAGATGCTAATGACAGCAGACCGGGGAGCCAGTGCCAGGGTACCTGTCAAAATCCCTCTACGCACTCTGCACGGCAAACTGCTGTCGCTGTCATTAACAGGACTGCCGATACAATACCCGCTGGTACACATACACACACACACACACACACACACACACACACACACGTGCGCCACACCCAAATTCTCACATTCATACTTACACACATAACTACACTCATAACTACACAAAGCTGCGTTTGTACACCTCGACACACACTCTCTCTATCACGCACACAGAGACACACACTCTCTCCCTATCACACAAACTCTTTCTCTCTCACACGTACACACACACCCTGAGCTAACACATCCCAGCTCCCCCACTGATGGAGAAGATGAGCTGTGAATGAAAAGCGTGTGCGGTGTGGAGGAGTAGACGGTTACAGGCGGCAGGGGATGTCACCTGGTGTTTTAATCTGTGCAGCGTTGGTGTGTCCTGAAGCTGCTATGGTCACCTCGTCACAAGCCCCAGCCCTCTTTATTAAAACACTCTCATCTCAGCACTGCACAGATTAAGGCCACCGCAGTGCAGACAGACACACTCACACACACTATAAGCACAGACATAACACATGCCTGCGCACACACACAAAAACATACACACTAAAAGCACACACATACACACTATCAGCACACACACACACACACACACATTATTAGAACACACATACACAAACACAATCACACATTGAGCACACACACATATAGGTACACAGACAAACACAAACATACACTCACTCCCACACAGACACACACGCACAAACCATACATACACACACAGAGGATAAAAGGTCTACAAAGTCCAGTACACCCCCCCCCCCCCCCCCCCCGACCTGATACAACCCCCATTTGGCCTACCACTGTCCAGTGCATTCATCAGGATTCTCTGTGTCAACACCCCCATGAACAGGATTCAGGCTTATCTGTGGTGTTTGGACAGCACAGCCCTCGCTGTAAATTTCCAGCTTAGAGTCAGACATGCCTTTTTGGCCGAGCCTCCCAAGACATGGGTCAGCAGTTATGGTAAGTCTAAATGGCTCATGGGAGATGGAGAATTAAGAGAGGCTGATTGGACGGTTGGCTTAAGTATGAGCTCACCACGGGCCGAGGAGTTGGCAGAGTGGCTTTCATGGAGGGGTTTCATATTTGACAGTACAGATACAGGGTCAATCTTAATCATCATAATTATGATGATGCATTCTATCATATGGGGAATAAAAGAAAATGTTCCAGTATTTTAGGTCCCCCCATTCAATTTTTACAGAGAAGAGATAAATTATGCAAATAAGAAGTAGTCTGGACACTGAAGTATACAGTACTGTGCAAAAGTTTTAGGCAGGTGTGAAAAAATGCTGTAAACTAAGAATGCTTTCAAAAATGGAAGTGTTAACAGTTTATTTTCATCAATTCTTCATAAATTAACAAAATGCAGTGAAGGAACAGAAGAAAATTCTAAATTAAATCAATATTTGGTGTGACCACCCTTTGCCTTCAAAATAGCATCAATTCTTCCAGATACACTTGCGCAGTTTTTGAAGGAACACGGCTGGTAAATTGTTCCAAACATCTTAGAGAACCAACCACAGATCTTCTGTGGATGTAGGCTTCCTAAAATTCTTCTGTCTCTTCATGTAAACCCAGACAGACTCGATGATGTAGAGATTAGGGCTCTGTGGGGGTCATACCATCACTTGCAGGACTTTCTGTTCTTCTTTAAGCTGAAGATAGTTGTTAATGACATTGGCTGTATGTTTGGGGTTATGTTCCTGCTGCAGAATACATTTGGTGCCAATCATACGCCTCCCTGATGGTATTGCATGATGGATTAGTATCTGCCTGTATTTCTCAGCATTGAGGACACCATTCATCCTGACCAAATCTCCAACTCCACTTGCAGAAATGCAGCCCCAAACTGGAAAGGAACCTCTACCATGCTTCACTGTTGCCTGCAGACTCTCATTATTGTACCTCTCTCCAGCCTCCAGCAAACAAACTGCCTTCTTCTACAGCCAAATATTTCTAATTTTGACTCATCAGTCCAGAGCACCTTCTGCCATGTTTCTGCACCCTAGTTTATATGTTTACGTGCTTAGTTCAGTCACTTGGCCTTGTTTCCTTGTCGGGGTAGAGCTTTTTGGCTGCAACTCTTCCATGAAGACCACTTCTGGCCAGACTTCCCCGGACAGTAAATGTCTGTACCTGGGTACCACTGGTTTCTGCCAGTTCTGAGCTGATGCCACTGCTTGAAATCTTCCGATTTCGAAGGTAAATAAGCTTGATGTGTTTTTCATCAGCTGCATTAAGTTTCCTTGGCTGAACACTGCGTCTACGATCCTCAACGTCTTCTTCAAAAGAGCTGGAACTGCACATTTTGAAACCCCTGTCTGCTTTGAAATCTTTGTCTGGGAGAGACAAACACACAAAGCAGCACTTCAAATTTTAGAAGAGCTTGTCTGTGCTCTTCGAAGAACTTTAGGAAATGTGCGTTGAGTGGCAAGGAAAGGAAACAGTATCCATTAGCACAGTGAAAAGACAGCTATCCTCTTTTGAAAGTGAAATTTATTTTAGCAGAGTGCATACACCTGGGGTCTATGCTGTGCAATAATACATTAGGTGGATAAAAGCACTCCATACATCCCATGTAGTAATGTTGCAGTTGTCATGTGTTGTTGGTGCGAAAATGTGCCATGGAAAGGCCCTTGGGCTTGGGCTTGTGCTGCGACCCTGACCGCCTGTGACATGACACGGTTGGGGGTGCCGGAAGGCGAGCAAACCACCTCACCGGGGTGCTTAAACACCTTCTTTCATCCCAAATGGATGGCGATGAGTGGCTTTTAACGTTCTCATCGCATAAAAATGTAAAGGATGCCGATAAAGCTGCCTGGTGAACATCGCTGTTACTTACTGATAATATATGGATCACTAGGGGGGTGGGTGGGTTGAGGGGTCAGTAAGGACTAGGGGGGTGGGTTGTTGTAGTGGTGGGGATGGGGGGGTCTGGCGAACCTTGCATTCACTGAAGCGAGAGATTGGCCTCTCATGTGGGGTACAGCCTCTCTCCTCTTCCACTTAGCAGTTCATTTGGAAGCTTATCGATTTGCCTCCGATAACTTGGAGGGCTGCGGCGTTAAGCTTCTATCCATTTAAAGCTTCGCACAGCCTGTTAATGAGATGCTCATAGTTGTCTAGATCTGATTTCTGCGATACTGTGAAGGGGTAGCAAGGTTTTATAAAGCTTGCCGTTTGATCGCCGTACCAGCGTCCCCAAAATGGCATGCTGAAATATGATGCTGTCATGATGACCATGTAACCATCTCTATTAAACATAGCTACATTACCTAACACACCTGATGCAGACTGCAGTTATTTGCTGCACACGTGCCTTTGCCCTTTACTAGGGTACCACCTCATGTTAATAAGAGGTGGTAATTTCATCTAAATGCACGCCAATAAAGGGAGTTATTCAATTAAAATGCTAATTTGCCTTTGTTGCTGCTTGGTTGGGCAATACCTGGAATCTGGACCGTGACGCCTTTTGCCAGCTTTCTGAAATATACAGTGTGAAAGAGGCGTGAAGGAGCATGCTGTGTGCGTGTGCGTGTGCGTGTGTGTGTGTGTGTGTGTGTGTGTGTGTGTGTGTGTGTGTGTGTGTGTGTGTGCGTGCGTGCAAGGAAAGATTGATGATGTTCCACACACATAGACAGAGAGGTGGGCACGAAGCCTCAGTCAGTGGTCTCACTGCTGCCCCCACATCCCCCGAACACACACACACACACATACACACACACACACACACACTGGTGGTTGATTAGCAAGAGGGTGTCAGGACGGACCTTTATAAGCCGTGTCCATTGAATGCCTAATGCAAGAAGAAGCAGTCAGCAGCAGCCTGGCTGCACCAGCAGCAGGGATCGATGAGAGCTGCATACTGATGCAAGTGCTCAGGGTCTAGCACCACTTGTTCCTTCGTTTGTTCGCTCAAAACGCACTGTCTGCCATCACCCCCCGTCCCCCGTCTGGTTGCCAGTCCCCACACTGCAGCTACTGATCAGTGAGAGAGTGCTGAAGTCAATGATTAATGGCTCCACACTTTCCCGGAGGTGTTTTTCCTAGCTGTGTGTGTGTGTGTGTGTGTGTGTGTGTGTGTGTGTACATATTTCTGTATGTGTGTGTGAGTGTCTGGGTACATATCTGTGTGTGACTGGGGGCTCTGTGAGCCTACATGGATCTTTATTCCTTATACTGGCAAAAAACATAAACATCCTTCTATTTTCCAATGCAATCTGACTGTCTGGCATGCAACTGGTTAGAGTGGGCTATAGTAGGAGGAGATAATATGAGCAGAGGGGCATACATGGCAATATTTATTATGTAAGTAAGTGAAGTAAGTGTGGCATACATTAAAGCCAAGTAGGAAACCTAAATCAGATGGGTCCTATGCAGATCAGATTTGCTTGATTGGTTTACTACATGAAAAATCAAGGAATTACACTGACATCTTCAGGTTAAGCGAAGAACTGCAAAAAGTAAAACGCTACATGGCAGTTGAGGGGTATGACTCTGATGTGAATCAAACTATGCCATTTTGCCAGATCTTACCAGTTTGAGGAGTTTCATGCACTCGCAAACATAGACACATGTCCAGCTGCATTCTAGTGTAGTGAACCTACAAAGACAGTGTGTGTGTTGGTGTGGTTGGGGCCAGGCCGCATATTTCCGTCCAACACCCCGACAGGCACTCTGTTTTTTATGTCCAAACCCATGAAGTTAATGTATCGCAATTGTGGCTACTATGGTTGCAGATAGTCTATTTTCCCAGATTACACACGTAAAGACACCACCAATCTCAAATAAATATAAAATTGTAAATCCGGGAAAGCCAGCAGCAGGTCTTTGCTTCATTTCTGATGACCAGATGGGATTCACATCGTTCCTGTTGACCAGACGGGTCTTTGAATCGTTCCTGCTGACTGGAAAGACCACTACACCAGTGATTGACAGTGTCGTCCACTCTGAAGCTCCACTTCAGTATGTGCTCCAATTTGTAGCCTTGTTTGCATTGTTTGCATTTGCACCACCTCTCATCTGCCAATTAAAATGTAATCAAAAGCAATCAAATGTAATAAGTTACATTACTCGTAATCTATAACCAACTATATTTCGAAAGTATCCTTCCCAACCCTGATTGTCTATTAGTGGTTGCCTGGAGGCAAAACACTATGACCCATAGAGGTAGCCTCTACTCAAGGGCTTGGTACAGGAAATATTCACTGTCAGAGGTCGTATCATGGAACATTTATCTAAAGTGTTTCAGACCTTTTTATATGTAAAGAGACCAATGAGAGAAAGACAGGGTAGGAGAAAGAAGAGAGACGGGGGTTTGCATACAAACAAATTGCAGTTCATTAGCACAAGCACATAATGAGCTGAATTCCTTTGAATGGGTAGTGGAGGTTAATCAACACTGCTGCCAGGTTGTTAAATCAGGGCAGAGACTTGGCCATCACACCAGGATATGTTTGCCAAAAAGGCCACAGCCTCACTGCATGCTGGCACAGATGCACCAGAGGGAGCCGTTGCCTCAGTTCTAATTAAAGCGCTACGTGGCCAAGGTACCTGGGACAAGAAAGTGATGGATTTTAGTGCAGACTTTGTGGAAAGGCATTGTGTGTAGCTTAGTGATCTAAAATACAAATCAAATTTGTTTCCATATCTTCACAGTTCGGACCAGTTATCTTTGTGTGTGTACACAAACACAAACACACACACACACACACACACACACACACACACACACACACACACACACACACACACACACACACACACACACACACACACACACACACACACACACACACACACACAGGGGTCCTTCCCTTGGCTGGGCTACAGACAAAAGAAATAAAAGGAGTTGCATTAAAGGCCTCTTCTCCTGGCCCTAGAGAGATCAGAGTTGGCAGATAGCAGGTGGTCGGGTGACAGCATCACAAAGGAGCAACACTGGAGCACTGGAAACTGACACCTCACAGTTATGACTTAACCTATCATTTCAATTGCCACTTGGACACCGTTCAGTCCATTAGACATTTCACATGGCAATATTCCCATTTTCAATTTCTTCTATCCATCCATTAGCAACTCAATATAGGCGTAGACTCTGCGGTGGGTTGAGACATGCATTTAACCGCTGGGTTTCTGATAACATTTGATAAATACATCATATACATACTAAGGCAACATTCCAAAAAAAAATATGTGGCTCAGCTTAACACAATTCACTTCATTTGCCATGACAATCAGAGGTTTTGTTTGAAATTTAACAACATAAAAACAAACAAATTCCATATCACACATAACATAAAAACTTGACATTGTAGGAGCAAGATCATTTTGTAAATCCAAAAATATCAACAACTGTTTCGATGAAACGGTTCTGTTCCTAAAACTGCACTGATGGTATAAATTACTGTGTAAATAAACAATAAAAACAAATGGAGCAAAAAAGAGTTAAGAAGGGCAATAGCCTGAGGGTCAATGCTGCATACACAACGGTCCCTCTCTCCACAAAACGAGTATTTCCACCTCCATCATATCAACCCATGACTAGTGCACATGACTGTGCCCAGCACAAGTAAGTCAATGAAACCTTCATTATTCATGACGTGGATCTGCATCACAGTCATCATCATTCAACCAACCACAGACTGAGATTCCACCTGAGTGATCACAGTCATCATCATTCAACCAACCACAGACTGAGGTTCCACCTGAGTGATCACAGTCATCATCATTCAACCAACCACAGACTGAGGTTCCACCTGAGCGATATGCGAGTGGCCCAAAGTCCCTCCCTTTGCTCAGCTCCTCTAACTCCAGACACTCTGTTGCCAGTGTGGGTCTCTGTGGGCACTCCACTAACATCTCCCCAGACCACAGCACATTATATATTGATTGCCTCCATCACACATCACGGCCATAATTACAGTCCTCGGGGTGCCTGGTCCGTGTGTGTGTGCGACACCCATCGCACGTGATCCCTCTTAAGTTTTGAAAAAATTCTTTGTAGTGTAACGAGTTTTTGCGCTGGATAAACAATCAATTTACATTGTAGCGACCTGTGTAAACACAGTGTGAGGAAATGTGATTATGGCTGAAATAGGGCTGATTAAAATGTCACTTGTGGGTCTTTTTTTTGGGGGGGGGGGGGGGTGCTCTGCTTTGGTTTGTCGACACTGGCGGGGCCTCGTTGCTTCCCGCTTTTGGAGATGGGCTTCCCGGGCGGTTGTGGTCACGGTGTCGTTTCGCTGTTGTTTACGTGGAGGCGTGTTTATGCCCAGATAACGGGCCCTCAGCGGAGCCTTCGGGGGCCTTTCAGGGTGTTTTTCCTGAAAAGGCTGCTTTTAGCTTATCCTGTGGAAATACCAGGCACACACATATAGAAACATGTACACACACATACACACACACACACACACACACAGACACATATAGAAACATGTACATATACACACACACACACACACATATAGAAACATGTGTACACACACACACACATACACAATTTTCTGGAGACATTATCAAGTACAAGGCAAGGCAAGTTTATTCATATACCACAGTTCAGTATACATATTTCTTATTCAAAGTGCTTCACGAATGAGCAGATAAAAGAACATAGAAAAATAATAGATTTTTAAGAAGGTAAAAGAACAAAGACAAATAATGAAATATTTAAGAGTGCATTAGAGCAATGAAAATAACATCAAAAATTAAAGATGAAAGAATGAAAGATGGAGCACATTAAGTCAGTTGACAAAAAGCATCTGAGAACCATTTGGTTTTGAGTCTAGATTGGAGCACCTTTGATGTCATCAGGAAGTTGGTTCCAGAGCTAATCTTAGCAGCTAAAAGCTGCTTCACCATGTTTAGTTCTGACAGTGAGTAGTAAAAGAAGATTTCTCTCTGGTGATCCGAGAAGTCTAGCAGGTGTTGAATGGTCCTGTTCCATTTAGTGTTTTATAAACAAGTATGGTTAATTCCAACCGAATAGCTGCTCCCCAGTTCATATGGCACCCCAGTAAATGCAGTTGTTTGCTCCCAACCTGGCTCAAAAGAGGTTACATCTTTTGTAATTGCTTATTCATACTGTCTGTTGTGGTTTTACCACCCCTATACTATCTGAGTGATGCACTAATGTCATAGTATATAGACTCTTAAACAAAGCCACAAAGTGAGAGTGTGTCAAGCTGTGAACCATGTAAGAATGTTATATCAAAAACATAAAGCTCCTCAGGCTTCTGCATTATTAAAGGCAGCGAGGCCTTTGTGGAATCACCTGTGATGAGGTCCCACAGAGAGGAACCTGGGGTGAAGCAGACTGGTCATGAATGCAAATGAAGATGTACCTCAGTTAGCCAGGAAAAAACTCATGAGACATAACAGTATATTTTTACTCACATGCCCAGAGGGAAGGTGTACATGAAAGACATTAGCTTAAGTTGTTTCTATTTGATGGGGGAAAGCTGTGTTGTTTTTGCTTACTGTGTCAAAATAACTGTGATTGATGTGAGCCTTTGAAGGCTAATCCTGCATGATTAGCTATAAATCCCCAAGTACATGTAATTATTTGTCATTTCTATATCTCGCAAAACCCAAAGTTGTCACATTCATGCTGCTCCTTCAACTTAACTTTGGTGCTGAACACATTTTCTCTGCGCAACAAAGGCCAACTTTGTCTCTCATTGAAGCTTTGCTGCAGTCGACGGATCCCCGCACATGTCAGAACACATGGCGCTGGAGAACTGCCTTCATCAATCAAACAAGTGTTGCACCATCCAACAATGGCATTCCTCTGTATGATTACAGAGGATGGCGGCCCACATCATTAAATGCTCTGAGTGAGTCCCAGAGAACAGTACCTCAGTCACTGCAAAACATAAAATACTTAAAATACACTTTCATCCCCCTTTTTTGGCCCTGGAACTATGCAAAACCCTTAATTTATATTAATGCGTTCTTGATTTGCAAACATGCTCCCTTAACTTTACCTTAAATTTAGCCAAGCCCAAGTAGTTCCTCCTACTAAAAATGTCCTGAAAACAAGGCTTTTCCTGAGTTCATCAAAATTGAAGGGGTTATTAAAGAGTTACTTGTTCAAAGATTGAAGGCAATCTCTCAATTATCCTATTTGACAGAAACCTTAAATGTGAAGTTCAAGGTTTGCTCCTTGGCCCAACTCAAAAGGTCACTGTTGACTGTGAAGAGTCTACTTAGTGTGAACCCTTTTTGTACATATATACAAACATAAGAGTGGACACTAAAGCAAGAGTATTGTTGGAAATGTAAGTTTTCAGAGCATGGCATTACTGGATATATTTCCAAAAGACACCAGTTAGCACGTTAGCAAGCGTTGATCAGTGCCAACTCGGATGTTGAAGGTCTTCGCAGGTTCTGTTTTTGAGTGAGCAGCAGCAGAGTAGAGCAGAGTTTGAGCTCGGAGTCACGTCGGGCAGAGGGGAGCCTTAGCCAGTTTGTCCTCATTACTTCTCCTCATGCAGCAGACACATCCTTATTACAGTCATTAACCCAATCCCCTCATGATCTTACTGGAGGGAACTATATACAGTACAATGTGTTAAAAGTACTTGAACGTACAGTGCTTGACTGTCCATGAATGAAATAATAGGTTTTTCTGTACATATGAGTCCCATAAAACAGATACACACTATACACACCATATACATCCACTGCAGAATTGGGGCCTCTCGCTCTTCATCTTTTTGCTTACATTGACTAGCAGACTGACACTCAGTGAGCGCACCTGCACTTACCTTTCAATTACCCTACTGTGTAGCAGCTTCTTAGCCTGTCAGCGATGAAGCTAATCCGACAAGAGGTGTAGATTTCATTGTTTGTGCCTTTGACATCCCTGTATGTTCTTTCTTCTCTCTTTCTCTTTCTTCTTTCTCTCTCTCTTATTCTCTCTCTCAGGCATATTTCCAACTCCTCTCACACAAACGAAGAAGTGAAGTGCTACTCTGAGAGAGGGTTTTTTTTGCCACAGTAAATATTTGGGAACCTGCAGCTGACAGCGATCTTATTCTCAAAGTCATGCAGTAGCCCTGGGGAAACAGTGTGAGAGAGAGAGAGTAGAAATGCGATCACATCCTCACAGGATGACAGACAGACAGAATAGTCCAATGACTGACTGACTGACTGACTGAGAGTTCTACATGAGAGTCAATGACAGTGATGAACATTATGAAACTTTCCTTGGGACAAAAGAGATGCATTCCAGAGTTGACATCACTGTTGGGACAAAAGCGGTTCATGTAAGGCCAAGGATCTCTCTGGCTATGAGTGCTGTTTCACATCATCACAAGAATCGCCTTGGCAATTCTTGACAAATCTAGCCGGCATATGGTACTCTAAAGAACTAAAAATTCAACAATCATTTGTAGAGATGTACAATGTATGATTAAGTTCTTCCAATAGGAATTTCATCTTTGAGGTGCATTGTTTGTTGTCTAAAACTTTGGAAAATCCAGTCATTCTGTGGCATTACCTATTTCAGTTAGAGGTGCTATATGTAACATATATATAACTATATATATATATATGCAACATAAGAATTTCTTGTAAGCCTTTCTTCAATATGTTTTGCTTACACAAACACACTGGCAAGCAGAAATGGCCATCCCTTTTGAATTTTCCCTGATCCCTGATTTGTTGACACAGCCGGAGCGTGTCAAATCTTTTGTCAGAGTTTACAGAGCTAAAGAAATTCCCAGTGACAGTTTTTGCGATAGGTATCAGCTTAACTTTAATATTCCAGAATGAAGACCGTGTACATCCACTTTATATGTAAAGTTACCCAACCCGAGATCTAAGATCTCCTCAAAACAAAGAGCAAGGGTCAGAAAAACATCAACTGTTGGGCCATTCTACATTGGGCTTGGAACATACTCTAACCACACATCATTCCAGAATTTTCAGACTATTTATTCAAATAACATACAGACTGTGTGCCCATAGTCATGAGCATATGGTTATTTTAAAGGCCCATCATTTTATTTATAAGGATGTGTTTTGCTGCCAAGACAGACTAAGCACATTGCCAGAAGCTGTTCTGAGCCTTCTCATAGTATCCTCAATTCTACATGTTTTCTTAAATCTTAAAAAGCAATCTTAAATCCCTGTTGATTCTCAGCTGTGAACAATCAACCATTTCAAAGAAAAGTCTCCACTGAAGAGTAAGTGAGTTCATTTTATTTGATTTCAGTTTCTCAGGACCTTGCACAACCTAGGAGGAAAGTGTGTAACACAACAAAATGACGGCACGGTATCATAATGAATCCTCTCAACCACTTCAAGCCAAGAATACTAGTTATGGCTGACAAACCTCAAATTAAGAAGTAATTATGTTCTTGCCTTACTCATAACTGACTAATGTGTCGAAACATGCCTGTCTGTCAAGGTCACGCCTTCTCCTAATTGCAGGGATTATTACGGCTGAGCCACAGATTCTTTACTCAGCGCCGACGCTAATGTGACATAAAGAGGAAGCCCAAAAATAAACACTTCATTGACAGCAAAGAGCAAAACAATGGAGGGAGGTCCCTGACCTGTGAAAAAAGAAAGGCAACATATAATACCTGCTAAGCTGAGCGTATCGCCTCTAGAAAGGGAGTTCCTGATAGACAGAAAGTGCAAATAAAACCGTCCTTGCTCTTTTGAGGTAAACACACCTTTGCAGATTGATTGCTTTTGTCTTCGGTGTAACTGTCTGAAATTAAGAAGAACAGCCACACGGGTTGGTGGAGGAGGGGATGAAAATTGAGAACTCACTGAACTCAACTGAATGGAAAATTGCCAGCATATTTATATAGTAATTATTCTGCCATATAGATTATTATCTGTGGTGTAATTATAGTCTTCATTACCTGAGGCCTACGCTGGCAGTGCTGTGACTCAACCATCAGGCAAGCATAGCTCACTAAACCACTCTGATGTGCAGGGACTATGCAACACTATGCAACAATTTGACACTTCTTCAGGTATGGTTTTGTAGGCAACTAGTTTTGATACCATCCTCAAATTAATTTTGATAGCATATGGTCATCTTTCCCACTAGCCATCCAGGATATGCATTATGTAGTTCTATGTTCCAGGCTGGAACACCCTGCAAAAATGGAAGAAAAGCTTTCACAGCATGATATTACCAGCTACAGTACAAAAAGACAGTAGTAAGTGTGTTGGCAAGCTAATATCATTGCCAACTGGTCTGTTCATGGTGTTTGCATGCCTTGTGGGTAGTTAGCCTGCTAGTTTTTGAACAAAACTACTTATTGCTGCTTTAAAAATGGAATCCCTCTCACTTACAACTATTTATGAAAACAATAGTACAGTATGCTACAGTAGCACATCTATCTATCTATCTTTCTTTATCTTTCTATCTAGTGTTTCAAAGTAGGCTTGTGAGCTATAACTTAACACATTTTTAATAATAACCCATAGCCTCCATAGATTCAATGAAAGCGTAATGAACATAGGCTAATGTTTCTGATGATTGTGTAGAATGTTTCCGATTAATTATTTTCATGAATAATATTCACTTGTGTTATACGTTTATAAGTTGTCTGACAAAGGTACTGACAAGGCTATTTTTCTCCAGACGAGCTCTGTTGTGGAGCTTAACCCTTTAGTAGGGCAGTTTGGAGCATTCTAATAAACTAATGTGTTCATCAACAATCTAAGATTCTAAAATTTCTATTTTGTATTTGATGGACACAGATCATCTTTAGAATGTTCATTCCACAACATTTTAAACACACTGGCGTGATGGTACCTGCTGAAGGGTTAATGGTGGACTACTGTCTACTGCAAGATAGCTGGCAAGCTTGCAAGCTATTAGGCTATCCAGTCACTTGTCTTTACATCAGAACTGTCGTTCAATTAATGCCCAGGATTAAATATCTAACGTTTCAGAAATAACAACAGCCCCTTACAAGACCCTCCAAGCTGTTCTTTTTGGCTTAACACCTGGCCCTGCAATTATCAAACGTATCTGATCGACTGCTGGCAGCGAAATTCACTGTTCTATTTGTTGTCATATTCTTGTGTTGTTGTTATTATTAAGGTAATTCGTGGCACTTTTTCCATAATATCGATTACATTGCAGCGCTAACAGGTCCATAGTAATGCTTTGTAGAGTGCCAATTCAGCCAATTACTAGGAATGCTGGTTTTGTTTTCATTTCTATTTTAAATTGCTTATTTTCTGATTGAAACAATTGAAACAAAAATTGTGAGAAGGGACCAAGTGTGTGGGAACTTAGTTTGGCTTCCTCTCAGCAGCATTAATGTTTGTGCAAGCCTACTTTAAAGCGAGAAGCTTACAATTTGGCATTGAAAAGGTTTCCTGTCACCAGAGTCACTATGAAAATATAATGTGCACAAGCAAAAGTCACATATAATGAAGTGAATGTTTCACATGTGTATTGTTGCAAAGATTTTCGTGTATCAAGTCGTAGATGATCTTTTTATTGCTTTGACTTGCAAATTGAAGAAAACAACATTTAAAAGAAAAGAAAATACTGCTATAAAGGAAATGTGATGCAACAACTTTGTTAAGTTTCGGTCAATCAGGGAGGTTGCGTCTGCCCATCATTTGACTGCACAATATTTTTTGTTTTGTAATCTGTCGCTATTTTAGTGTCTTCTACATTAATGCTTAAAGCCCCAATATGCAACAATTATACTTCAGGATTAGGGTTAGGATAACCAGTTTAACCTTAAAATAACAGCTTAAAAAAATGACAATGACTTTTAATATGGAGAATCGCGTCCGTGTCATTGCGATAGCAGGGTCCATAGGCATATAACTGCGTTCTGTAGTTTTGCCTGCCGCAGCCCGCCGACCTGACTTGTTTACTTTCTGCCGATCTAGTAAGTAGCTTATTTGCCGTCTTGCTTTGTCTTATGTTGCACTTGCTTGATGTTTGACAGTGTAAGGACAGTCGTTGAGTAACTAGTTTGTCATAATGTCAAAGTCAGCACATTTCAAGAGATTTCGTTAGTTAGTGTGCTTGCCCGAAGGGAAGCACACTATTGTTCTTCGTTTTTTACTATTTTTTTTATTCTAGTAGTTTTTCTTGCAGCTAACTACTCCTCGCCCGATTGAGATAGAGACGCCGTTCAAACACCAAAACGTCCGGCCCGATCCGGTGCAAGCTGCTATGACTTTTCGTGGCGGTACTCCTTGCCACTCCTTTTTTATTCCTCTTTTTCCATCACCTTTTTTCTCCATAGACTTGCATGGCAGAACTTTGAGGCATTATGACATCATAATAGGCTCATTAAACTGGCTTGCACCTGTGATTCACTGACAACTCTCACTGACACCTGCGCACGGTTCCTCTTCTCTCTCTGTCCCTCTCCATTCAACTGTATAACTAGGAATATTAAGAGACACCTTCCATACCAGGGCTCTACTCACTCATGCATACTCACTCATGTTTACTCACTCGTGCATACTCACTCATGCATACTCACTCGTGCATACTCACTCATGCATACTTACTCATGCATACTCACTCATGTTTACTCACTCATGTTTACTCACTCATGTGTACTCACTCATGCGTACTCACTCATGTTTACTCACTCATGCATACTCACTCATGCATACTCACTCATGTTTACTCACTCGTGCATACTCACTCATGTTTACTCACTCATGCATACTCACTCATGCATACTCACTCATGCATACTCACTCATGCATACTCACTCGTGCATACTCACTCATGTTTACTCACTCATGCATACTCACTCATGCATACTCACTCATGCATACTCATTTGTGCATACTCATTTGTGCATGCTCATCCAGCAGGGAGAGCTGGAGAGCTGACACCTGCCCCAATTCCAAGGCACTTGTTCTCTCGGTCATGGCCGCAACAGAGCAAGCACACTCTCGCAGTTCGTTCACGAAACGCATTCTAGTTTTAGCTGCTAGCATACCTTTAGCGAATAGCTATTGTTCCGTTGTGCTGCTTTAACATTCTGCACTCCTGGATCAAATAGTCTTATTTCATGTTTCTGTACCGTGAGTGAGGTTGTAGGCTATAGTCTATGGAAACACTTATGCATGGCAACATTTGATGATTTATCATAAAAAAAGGTTATTTGAGGGTTCTAAGTAAATACTAAAGCTGTCATATGAAAAGTCGTATTGCCAGGTAAAGCTAAGATGAAATGTTCTATTGTCATAGCAATACTGGCGGCAGAGGCCATGGGGCAGGTTCTGAGCACCACCTAGGGTCTATCTGAAAAATGCCATTATCACTCAAAATGAAAAAAAAAAAAATCCAAAAATAGTGTTGGGGTAGCATATAGCCACACAAACACCTATGGCTGAAAAAGTATGTGTGTCTGCCAGAAAGTGAGAGATAAAGAGAGAAGTGTGCTTGTGTGTGATACGGGGAGAAAGGGTGAGGGAGAGTAACACATAGACAGAGAGAGATAGATGTGTGTGTGAGTGCTAGTGAGGAGGGGCTTAGGGGGGGAGGGTTGTGCATGTGTGTGTGGTGTCATGGTGCTTCAGGTCTCTAAATCACCTGTGCAATGGGATAATTGCAGGCCACTCAGCTCTCCGATACCCATGGGGCAACTCTGCTTCCCTCCGCGGCGCCACACTGTTGCGAAAGAAACCAAGCATGCGTCTCCAACAGAGCACTGCACAGCCGCTGGCAACAAGATGGTTAATCTGCTAAACGCTAGGTGACAAAGCAATACTGTCAAATGATGGGGTAGAACAGCAGAGAATAGAGAGACAAAAAAGAAAGACAGAGTCGGTGAGAAGAAAGAAAAAAAGAAGACATTTAAGAGGAAGAGGTGTTTTCGACAGCTGTGTCAGGGTTCACAACAGTGTCAAACTCCCTCAAGGTAAGTTCCATTTATGCCAGTGAGCTGAAAGTGAAAGAGTCGACCTGGGTGATTCATGTGAAAACACCAAGCAACAGATAACCACCTTCCACCCAGATTTCTAACTGGCTCAAACCCGCGTGTTGAAACTTTTCCTCACGTTGTGGAGAGACTTGAGTGAAAATAATCAAACGATGTTGTAGAAGGAGGAAAAGAACCAACAAGACATCTGGCGTTCTCTGAGACTGGACTTGACAGCAGGGCTGGAGAGGCGAGGCCAGCAAAAAAGGACCCGACTGTTTTTTCCACAAACAGCTTCGGCAGTGTAGCTGACAGCTTGAGGGGAACGTGAGCAGGTAATTGTGCCACCAATTGGAATTTGGTCAGCGTAATTACCTGCTCAAATTCCCCCCCCTGGAGAGTGAAACAATAAAGAAACCCAAACACCCACCCCCCCCCTCCCCCCAAACCACCCCGTCTTGGCCCCCTGCCTCCTTCAGTCCTCATGTCCCGCACGAGGACTTGACAGTTTAAAGGAAAAACATTTAATTTCATTAGCACTGACCCCCTGCCAGCGTCGCTGGGCGGCCCATTCATTACCGTGGCAACCAGCACTTTTAATGTCTCTGCCGGCTCAGTTCAAAGGTGAATTTAAAATGCCTTGGCTATGGCATCACAATTGCAGGGGGTCACTCAAATGAAGCAGACGAGAGTAACAGAGAGGGAAAAAAATGAAGGAAAAGTAGAAGGAAAAGAAAGAAAAGAAGGGGAGATTGGTCGGCTGAATTAGAGAGGCCTAAGATGAAAGAGGCTGTCGGTCGGGGCAGGCCCACATGCATCACGTGCCCAAACAACCTAACAGCATGCCTGCGTGTCATAGTCAGTCTGAAGTGCATGTCCCCAGCGCTGGGCATGCAAGAGAGATAAGGAGTGGGGCTGGGGCCTGGCCTCTCCCTGCTCTGGTTCATCTCGACTGTTTATCTCTCTGAAGTCTGACCTCTATCTCTGTTTAATGCCTCCGGACCAATATCCGTCTTTAATGGCGCGGATTTGCATGTAACCCCCCACCCCACCCCTTCCTCTCATCCTCCTCCAGTAATGTGCCGTTTTTATCACACGCAGAAAAAACAACAGGGAGGGGTGAGAGACAGAAAGAGCGAGAGAGTACACGCCTCATTAAAACTCTCTGATGTTGTTACATTTATTGGCAATATCCGCTTCTTATCACCATGGCACCAGAGCTCTCTCTCTCTCTCCATACTCTCTCACACACTTTCTCTCTCTCTCTCTCTCTCTCTTTTCCCTCATTCTCCCTCTCCCCATTGCTTCGTCTTTTTCCTCCCATGTTGTGGTAATTACCTGCACAGTCCATGGCAGTGAACAAAGCGCGCAGGGAGGGGCAGTAAATAGGAGGTCTAGACAGAGTGTCTCCCCGCTGCTGATCTTCCCCACCGTTTAGGGGCTGTCTGAGATGTTTGTGTCCGCGCTCAGAACAACCCCGCTGAGAGATAAATAAGGAAACAAATAATCTGGTTGAATGGAGGACCCTGGAGGAGCCACAGGAGGGGCCCCATGCACTGAAATCTGATGGCATTGGGGATGTGTTATGGAACAGTCATGCCACAATGATGAGAAGGAGAGAGAGAGAGAGAGTGAGAGAGAGAGAGGGAAAGAGAGATAGAGAGAGAGGGGGAGAGAAAGAGAGAGGGGAGGGAGAGAGAGAGAGAGAGAGAGAAAGAGAGAGAGAGAGACAGAGGGTCAAAGCCCGAAGCCATTTATGCAGTTTTTCTGCTTAGGTGACAATATTCGCTCAGTCACTGCTTCGTTCAATAGCAAAGATTATTCTCATACCCTCATTTTCTTGTGTTTTTTGTCGCTTTGATTCAGTCACATACTATTTCATAATGTAACAGCATGATCTGTTGATTACAAGGAGAAAATGGTATAAGGCCAGCATCACAATAATACGTTTAATTTGCTATTAAATGTTTCTCCTACGTATTGAAAATGAATACTGTTCGGAAGTATTTGTGTTCTAAAACCTGCACTTATACATTGCTGACTATCAAGCTGGCATATTTCCTTTTTTCAACACATCATTTTAAATTGAATGAGTTGTACAATCACAGCTTTCATCAACTGATCAGATTTATTTTTACACGAGTACTCCACCACATCACAGTGTGTCATTGAATAAAAGGACACACAAGAGCAAACATTATTACCACTGAAGTGCAAGTCGATAAGAGGTATTTGTCAAGATTGATGTATATATATTATTATATTATGAGTAATGGATGTGACCAAATGGTGGCCAAGATATGCATGTTCTCACAGATCAAACCATCTGTAATTGGAGGCAGTAGACACACTCTTCTGGGGCAATACTGCTCGGCAGGAAAACACTTAATGGTCAGAGTTTTGTATATTTACATGTGATGAGTCTATGGGGTTCCAGTCATGGAACAGAAAGAGCCTTCTCTCTTCTCTCGAAAACCCTTTTCACACTTAGAGAGACTACAGAGAAACATGTTTGTAGAACCTGGAGGTAAATTACCTAAGAAAATATCAGGCTTTCAGACATATATGATTACGTGCAATCCCAGTCGCTGCCCTCTCGGAGCTTTGAGCTAAACTTTATTTGTGTAGCACTTTTCATATCGGGACTGCAGCTCAAAGTGCTTTATATATCAGCAGACAACAACAAGAGACATAAAAAAGAAAACACTGAGTAATAATAATGGGCAAAGCAAACTCCACAATAATGACACAAAGGTAAACCACTCAGTCCAAGGGGTGTAAAACAGGGAGGATAAACTACGTTAAAACAATTATAACAATTTAAAAACGAACCAAAAAAAGGACAAATAAATAAAAACAAGTAAAAGAATTAAACTATTTAATGTGACATACTTAAAAGTATGCTGTTTAAAAATGTCCCCTGAGCTCACCTCTTTGCCATACTTTTTGATACAGTTTTCCACAAATTGGATGCATAGTGGACGAAAGCTGCTTCACCAATTTTAGTTTGCTGTTGTTGAAATGTTTTACAGATTTGCTGTAGAGGACCTAAGGGTTCGGGAAGGGACGTAGAGCGACAGTTACTCAATGATGTAAGAGGGTGCTAAAACATTAAGAGCTTTGTATAAAAGTAAAAGGACTTTAAAATCAACTCTAAAAGACACAGAAAGCCTTTGCAGTGTGGCTAAAACAGGATTAATGTGCTATATCTTCCTTGTTTTCGGTAAAAGTCTTGCAGCGGAGTTCTGAATTAGCTGTAGTTTCTCAATTTATTTTAAAACAGAGCGTTGTAGTAATCTGGTCTACTTGACATAAGGCATGAATGAGCTTCTCAGCATTCTGATTGGTTATAAACAGGCGTACCTGGGCAACATTTCTTAAGTGAAAGAAGGCTGTTTTAGTCACGTTGCTAAAAGTCAGAATCTAAAATTACACCCAACCCTGTTACTTTAATCTGATGCCCCAGATTCCCCAGCCTTTTAGAAAATTCCTCTCTTTTATCATAAGGACCTACTAAGAGTATTTCTCTCTTATCTTCATTTAGTTAATCAAATTATTGGTCGTCTATTGTTTAATTGTGGACAGTCAGGGAGAATAAGTCATGTATGTCTTTCGGCTCGACAGAAATGTGTGATGTGAATCAGTAATGCGTGTGTAATGTGAAATGTATATCAGCATAGCTATGAAAGTTCATATTACCCAGAAGTAACATATATAAAAAGAAGGGGACCGAAAGACAGCTTCCTTGTCCGACACCAAAAGATATGTTGCATTTTTTTTTAACAGTGATCTCCGAGGCTGACATAGAATTGTCTTCCTGTAATGTATGATGCCCCTTCCAAATGTGTTTCAGTGGGAAGATATTGGGAACTAATGATTGGGACCCCAAGAGTGCCTCAGGGTTTGTGTGTGTAGGGTTTGGCAAATTGCAAGAGAATATTCACTTTTTTTTTTTAACTTAAATGGGCACTTACATGTACAACTAACTAAATATGCTTCTCATACTTGGACACGCTTAAAGTTGTGTTCTCTCATTCATGATCTCATTGAAACACACAGATGCACCATGCATGCACACAAACAATAACATTTGATACTGCTGCCATAGTTATAGTTATTCAGTTTGATCATCAAAAAAGATCAAAGCTCTCCTCAAGAAAATAGATCCAAAGGAAGGTCAGTTGCAGATTTGGACATCTGCTGAATACACAAAAAAAAGGGGACAGGGAGAGTCTAGAAGGACTATGAAGTTGGAAAGCCAAATAACTAATTTCAATACAGTAATTTTCCTATGAGGGTATAAGTATGTATGTATGTACCTAAGAAGGACAAAGTGTTTGTAATCAGCTTAACCGGTTGTAATTAGGCATCACAGCCTCATTGCTTCTGTGGAAAAAAGGGGGTTTGGGAATCAAAAGTGTTCTTACTTTAGCTGTAATTACAGTAATGACAGCCATTACTCTAAAGCCTCGGGTTGACTTGAAGCGATATGAGCCGGAGCTGTTGAGTATGAAGACTTGAAATGCTGCATGGAAGGAAACATTGTTTTTCCATGTCATGCGTGCTTGAGCAACGCCATTATTTTATTGCTATCGATTATTATCTATTATTTACAGTAGAACTGGTGCCAGTGTGTAGGCTTTGGCAGTGGTTCAGTATTGCGCTCACAAAACTCCCTGACATAAAAGTTTGCCTTCACAGGGTTTTGGTGTTGATACCATGATTGCTGCACTACATCAAAGCGTAGCAGTTGCAATTGAAGTAATTATTTCTCTCTCCCAGCTCAAAACGGGCATCGCAAAGCATGCCTTTTTTTCGGAATCATGTGGTCATTGATAAATATAAACCGGACCAGATGGGAGAGAATCAAATCCAAGTTGCTAAAGATGTCTGCTCTGGCTAACTGCACAGCTCAACTAGATATCAGTGTCTCTGTTTGACAATTTCAATTGCTCTGAACATCAACACACTCTCTCTCTTTCTCCATTTTCTCTCTCTTTCCTTCTCTCTCTCCCTCTCTTTCTTGTCCTCCCATCTGGTCTTGATCAGCTCATTTCCTGGGTAGTATTACAGTGAACAATTATCTTTAGATCTGGAGACAGCAGGAGTTAAAAGGCCTAAAATTGCAGGAGGTGGAGGGAGGGGGGTGAGAGCAAGAGTCCACGTGACCCGTCGCCTTAGTAAAACTAACTTAACTGTCCTGCTGTGAATCCCCTGCCTTTAAACACTCTCTCTCTCTCTCTCTCTCTCTCTCTCTCTCTCCCTCTCGCTCTCTCTTTTTATCTCTCTCTCTTTCTCTCTCTCTCTCACTGTTTCTCGCTCTCTCCCTCTCTCTCTCACACACACACACACACACACAGTGATAAGCACACAGAGACAGTGAAGTAGGTGAAGGGAGTGAGAGTATACAGGAGAAGATTTCAGCGGACCTCTTGATGGCTGTGGTATTCCATTAGGAACGTTGAGGGTTTTGCCAAGACGTGTTCTTGTAAACTCCAACATTTAATAAACATTATTATTCCCTGGAGAGATGTCAGGGCATGAGGTCGACGGAAGAAATATAACATTTTATGCCGTGCTTTCATTAACAAATGTATTTGTAGGAATATGCGTGTGTTTGTTTGCGTGTGTGTGTGTGTGTGTGTCTCTGCGTCTGTCTGTCTCTTTCACAATAAACATCAAGAGAAAAAGTGTAATATATGGTCTGCCAATCATCTAAACACACATGCATGCTCACAAACTCACACACACACACAAATTCCCTTAAAACAGGGTAATTGCGGAGCTGCCACTCAATTACACATGGCACCTCCTCCTCCCAGGCCCTGACCCTCGACCCCATGAACGTAGGGTGTGGAGCTGGCCCCATGGAGACTGAGTGTGTGTGTGTGTGTGTGTGTGTGTGTGTGTGTGTGTGTGTGTGTCCAACTGTGACTGGCGTCTCTCCCTCATTAAACGGTGGCGAGTCAGAGAGGCAGGCGTCTGCTGAAGACGACAGGAGGGCAGGAAGGATCATGTTAATACTCACACAGAAACACACACCTTGAATAAACACAGCGGCTCATATAAACAAACACACATACATACATTAATACATGTACATACACACACATACAAATAGTGTCACACATTTACATAATCACTTGGTACCTCTCTTTCTTCTTCTCTCTTTCCTTCTCTCTCTCTCTCTCTCTTTCTTTCCCTAATACACACACATACACACAAACACACACACACACACACACACACACACACACACACAAACACACTCTAAAACTTGGTGTAAGGTAACTCTGTTTTCCTCCTGAGGTTTGAGTCTTTGTCACTCTGACCAGTGGCCTGAGTCAGGACGATGGCATTGATTATGCTCCCTTTCTTTGTGTTTTTTTTTACTTTCCCTTCAGCCTCCCGTCCCCTTCCTTACTCCACAGCCGCTCATTTGAGGCCTCCTAAACCCTTTTGTGGTTGTTTTGAGTGAAGTTGGACCAATGCTTACATCCAATCTCCTAAGATGTGCCCACATACAACCCCCCCCCCACACACACACGCATTATTGTGTCGTTGGCAGTGCCTTCTGAGATTCCTAGGACGGGAGACTCATTGCTTATTTACAGGCAAAATGTACACACAATTCACTTAGGACATCAACCCGATGACTTTGAAATGCCATCGCCCTAGAAAAGAAATGAAGTGTGTTTGAGAAGGTCTCTAGTTAATTTACTGTCTGTTTATATACCATTCTCTGTGGAAGTGTAAATCCTGGTAAAAATCTGTGTTTGTGTGTGTCTGTGTGTGAGAGAGAGAGTGTGTATCTGTGTGTGAGTGTGAGTGAGTGTCGATGTGTGTGTGTGTGTGTGTGTGTGTGTGTGAGTGTGTGTGTGTGTGTTTATAGTGACTCATCAGGTCTAATGATTCCACTCTTTGGAGGACAGTACAGTTGATTATAGAGCACTGCTCACCTTGGGGCGCTCATAAGGAAACCGTAACCCAGCACGAGAGCTGGACACGCCATCCAACAGTCTCACCACGCCACAGGCTGTGGAGCGCAGGCTGACATTACCTTTTCCAGCTCTATATTTTATCTAATGGAAAAGAGTGAACCTCATGTTCAAGTTTCTGTGTGTGTGTGTGTGTGTGTGTGTGTGTGTGTGTGTGTGTGTGTGTGTGTGTGTGTATGTGTGTGTGCACACACGCTTAACTCTCCATTGAAACTGGACGCAAACCCTATATTCCTAGCCTCGCTGTGGCCGTGACCACTGGCCGTGAGTGCTCTCGGCTGTATGGCTGAAGATATGGGTCTGGCCGGAGACAGAGAGCCCTTTTGTTAACACAGCCACACCACCTCAGGTTGTGCTGCCTGGCTTGGGTTACCAGTCTGGAGGCTCCAGCGCCCTTATCACCCTCTGCATCATCCCTAAGCTGGCTGTCTGCGTCCGCAGGGTGACTGGGGAACAGTGAGAGCAGGCCCACTGTGTGCTCTCCGTGTCTGAACACGCAGGCCACACCGTCCCAGCAGAGTACAGTAACAAGTCCACAAAGACCTCAGGATGTGGTGACACAAACAAGGCAGAGTAGTTGCTGGTGTCTCTGCTGAATAGTGTTAGAGATACATCAAGCCTGGTTTCACATTCAACACGCCAAAAAACACAACTGGAAGGGAACTGATCTCCCATATGAATGCAGTGGCCAATGTACACAATGACTTCTGTTTATAACAAACTGTACAAAGCAACTGTATTTGATGTTTCTCGATATATACTCATGCAAACAGCAACAGACCCACACACACACACACACACACACATATAAGCACACAGAATAACCTGTTTTGCGACACCCATTCATTATTAGGCCCAGAAGCCTCGCTGGCAGTGACATGGACTCGCACAGGCATCCCCCGACGGCTCCATTGTCGGAGCTTATGGAAATGCCATTCTTCACTTTACAATTTTACCTTTCAAAGCACTCAGGCTCCTGAAGGCTAATTGGCGCTGGCGCCATCCACCTATGCAGGGTAGCAATTTTCTCTCATTACAGCCTGGGCTTACTTATGAGGGAAGGACCGCGGGAGGTGTTCTCCTGAATGAGCCGATGACAGTAATTGTCATCCTCGGCAAAAGTATTCACCCCCGCCCCCCCCCCCCCCGCCCTTTCTCAATGCTCCCCTGTAAGACAAGGTGCCCTGACCCTAATTAATAGAGTTTACTCTGGGAAAATTAGTCAGAGGGATAATAATGGGGCACCTCATCATCTCCACGGATCACTGAGTTTATGGGTAAGGGCGGGCGCCAAGTCTCTGTTTTTCAGTACGTAGATGGACTACAGGTGTTGCACGGTCACCATTATTCTTACTTTCCTTCGACACACAGGGTGTTTATATTTTATCTTGCTCTTAATCGTTATCGTAATGAGATGGCTGTCATTACTGTGTCTCATGAAGAAGTAAATGTTCATAGTTGGAAATTAAAATATTCTTTCATAATCAGTGTGTGGATAACCATGAACCTTTCAAAGCCCATTATTCAAAATAATGCACAGTAGTTGACATATACATTTCACAGCTTGTTCGTATGCAGACATTATTGTTAGAAACCAATTATAAGAACTCGGTGCAAAGGTATTTGCCTATCTCACATTTACACTTGAATAAGATTCTGTGGAAAGACAGATCTTCATTGGTGTGTTGCCAAGAAATGATACAATAAAATATGAATATCTTATGTTTTTTGTCAACTGATGTGAAGCATAATTATAGAGGCATACGCCATGGCAAGTGGAATCTGTATTTATTAGCTTGCAATGGACTCAGATTGTCTGTGAAGTCCCTAAATGACTGTGTAAATATTGTACACTTTTAAGAGACAAGTAGAGCTATGCAGTCGGACATTCCAACACTTCAAAGCTTAGACAGTAATTATACAGCGCGAAATGTGTCCAAACACACATACTTAAACCGCTACCCTCAACCCCTCCTGAAACCTTCACACTCACACGCACACACACACACACACACACACAGGCAATGATTATCATCCACTAAATACTAGATATATCTTTTCGAATCTTGTGAGGGGATTAGGAATATATCTCTTGTAGGTGGGAGGATGTTTTGCGACCTCCAGAAAGGTCTGTGTGTGTGTGTGTGTGTGTGTGTGTGTGTGTGTGTGTGTGTGTGTGTGTGTGTGCTTGTGTAAGTGGGACTCAGCATGTATTCGGTCTCTGCCCTCATATTGCTGTCTTTTTATCCCTGAGAATCCTTCTCTTCTGCTTTGCTTTCCCTCCTCAACTCACTCTCTCTCTCTCTCTCTCTCTCTCTCTCTCTCTCTCTGTTTCCTTCATCCCTCAATTTATTTATTTTTCCCTCCTTCTCTCTCTGAGACACACACATACTCTCTTTCTCTCGCTACCTTACTCTTTTTCTCTCCCTCCCTCTCTCTCTCTCTCTCTCTCTCTCTCTCTGCATGCTGTGTGATGGACAGGTAGCCTGGGGGTTGGGGGCGTATATTGGGTGTGTGAGAGGGGAGGTGACTGTGCTGCGGAGCCACAGAAACGGCCACAGTTTCTCCCCCGAGGAGCAGCCCTTTCATCTGGCCGCTGCCTGGCGCCGGCGCTAACCTCTGACTGTCTGTGAAACCGGCACGCTTAATAAACGCCCAGGAGCATGGGAACGCCGCTCGGAGAATCTCACCCTGCAGCTTCAGCAGAAGACACACACCCACACGAGAGTGCACGCTCTCTCTCTCTCTCTCTCACACACACACACACACACAAGAACACAGTGATGCATACACACTTACAGAAAAAAAAGAGAGAGAGAGAAAGAGCACACACTCACAAACAAGCACAGGCACACACACACACAGACACACACACAAACAAGCAGGAACACACACACAAACCTCAAGTCCTCAGACCAGTTTAGCAGCTAGTTGATTATGCCTTAAACTGTCTTGTTTATACACAGCTATGTTTATTGCTTTTCCATTGTAAACACATTCACAGGCTCTTATTTGGCTATTTTAACAATCTAATTATCTTTTTTTTATTCATGTTTTATCCTCATAAGTTCATAGTTTAACAGAGACATAAATCGCATGACAGAAAATTTACTTTACTTGAGAGAAATCATTTATATATTCTGGAAACCTTTTGCGCCTCGAAAACAAATACCCCTAAGTCGCCGTGATAACAATCAAATGTAGGATACACATTCTTCCCCAAGGCTGGATCTGCACGGCTTTGAAATGTAACCACAAATCATGTATTGTTTTCCACTGAGTCATTATTGAATTTCATGGTGAATTGATTTAACTATTAAAAGTTAAATTCAATTTATTAAAATATTGTCTAATTTCACGGGTAAAGGAGGTTAAAGGAATGCATTAATTCCTCATGTGAATTCCCATCAACCTAGAAATAAGCTTAAGTGTTGGGATCCCTACAATGTGCAGTTGCAATAAGCTTACAAAGTTTGAGCCAAATCGAAGTTTAACAAGCAAGGATATTTCATGTATGTTCTTTTCCTTCTATACATACTGCTATGTCACTTAAATGTCAATAGTCAAACAGTCAAACATGTTTACAGTTCTCTCATGTCAAAGGGCTCATGTGTGAGCATTTTGCAATATATTTATGCTATGAAATGAGTGCTTCACATTATTAAATAATAAATAACAATAAAACTGTTACTATACTAAAAACTTGGCATGGATAGATTGATAGGAAACTATTAGGAGTCTAACTAGGAGTGAACATTTTTTTATTGTATCGTTTAAAGTAAATAGGCCTAATCTTAGACTTAATTTATGGAATCACAGTTGTAATGTGATTCTCTGAGTAAAACCACTTGAGACGTAAATTAGTTTTCCTGTGATCAGGGAACCAAACACCACCTAATGTCAACAAAGTCTTCTCCTCAATTTCGGCACTGACGTGATTGGTCAAAAGTTTCTCGTCGTCATCGAAGTTTTTTTCATTCTCATACCACTTCGCTGTTGTGGTGTCTCATTTTACTTGTAGGGGATATACTTGTGGCTTGCCTAATAGCAACGCTTGTCACAACTTCATCTGGACATTTAACGAGAGTTTTGCAGAGATGTCATCCCCAACTGATCTACGGGACAGTGATTCACCCGAAGCCGTGAGTCGAGAGCGAGCTATGGAGGAGCGCAAAGCCCAAGTAACAAGTCATCCATTCAGCGTGGAGTCGCTAATGTCAGGCAGTAAAAGCCATAAGGAGTTCCCAGCTAAAGCCGAGGAAACATCGTGGAACAGTTTTGTACGGACACATTCCGTTCTGTATCCCAGTAGGGATACGTGCAGTCCGGAGGGAATAAGAACGCACATCACTCCAACATCACCCGTCAAACTAGAGTCGCCAGAGTCGGAGGAAGACTGTAGTTCTTGGGGAGCGAACTCTACATTCTCAGCACAACCACGTAAGTTGTAGGCCTGTTGCAAATCACATAGATGAAAACGTCGTTTTAGGTTTTAACAACAATATGCATAGCTGTTTTGTCAACCTAACTTTAACACACGAACGGCAATATATTAATTGTATTATAACATACTGAGACACTGAGTAAACGTGTTGTTTTTAGACGATTGTTATATCAGCGTTTTTCATTTGCAAATTGGTATTCTATTATTCTTGTTTATGTTTCAGATGAATCAAACTGTTCAGTTTCGATAAAGATAAAACAAATATAAACATGTAAAGAAAGCTGATATATTACTATCCATCAAAGGATGAGTTACTGCACTTTTAAGTTGTCAAGATAAGCTAAACGTTGGCAGCTCAATGTAGTTAAGACATAAGGCCCTCTTAGTGTGCTAGTAAGAGAATGTTGACTTTTAGAATGAGGGGAATTCTAACCAAGGGCTCTGTTTTTATTCCATCTTTTTGTTGACAGGTGGAGTGAGTGCTGCCTGTCTGCTGCGAAAGCACAAGACCAACCGCAAACCTCGCACACCCTTCACTACCTCCCAGCTGCTGGCCCTGGAGAGAAAGTTCCGGCAGAAGCAGTACCTGTCCATCGCGGAGCGGGCCGAGTTCTCCAGCTCACTCACACTCACCGAGACCCAGGTGAAGATCTGGTTCCAGAACCGTCGGGCCAAGGCCAAGAGACTGCAGGAGGCCGAGCTGGAGAAGCTGAAGATGAGCTCTAAGCCCCCGCTGCCCCCGCACTTTGGCCTGCCTTTCCCCCTCAGTGCCATGTCTCTGTACGGACACACCTACCATTACCCCAGGCCCATGGTGCCCCTGACCCCTACTGCACTCTACGGCACACCACTGGGCTACAGCATGTACCCCCTCTCTTGAGACACACAGGCACGTGTGTTTCATGCCTCCTTTTAAAGTTAGCTTGTATAATCTATTTGTGTGTTTGTTGTGTGTATGGACAGTTCATAACTGCCCTGCTGTCGGAGGGAGATTGTCTCAAATTAAGATGGATTATGAAGCTACAAACCGGGTTCTGACGAAGATTGATCCGCTTGTCTTTTTGTGTATCTACGGGTGGATTTTCTTTGACAAAGCCAAATGACTGCCAGTCTCACAACCAGAGCATTTTGTATTGTAGAGAGTACTTCAGCAGCACTTCCAAAGCAGGCCTGGATGTCCCATGGACAGTTGTGTACAGAATCAGTGTCATGGGAATATTGCATTCTGCCTTTGGCCATAATGACGTTACCTTTCTGATATTGTGATGAGATTTTAACTTTTTTTTTTATTATTTAAAGTGAAGTCTTAGTCAAGTTGAACTTGTCTCTACTTCAAATTAAGTGGGTTAGATTTTTACTGAGTACCAGACCAAAACAAAACATTATAGGGGTGTACTTTATTAACAATGTAAACTAGAGTTTTATTTTCTGTGAGTTTGTTTTTTTACTCTTAAAAATGACAAATTCTCCTGGCAGCACAGACAGCACTGTATGCTTTGTTTTAGTTTTATTTATTTCCTTAATTCCGAAAGATGACTGTTCAGGGTCACAGATTTGAGAGCTATATTTTATCTGTATTTATACTGTCAATTTTAACTGAATCCCCATTTGAAGGGATCATCTTTGTTACATGTTCACAATTTATAAACCTATAAAAACATCTATTTTAAAGCCGTTTGAATGGTATGATTATTATTTTTTTTTTTTTTAAAGAAATGTGAATGGTGTACACATCATATTCAAAGTAACAAAAAATTCTTTAAAAACAATGCCCTTAAAAATATTTAAATATTACAAATTGTCTTCTGAGATCACCCAATATATCAGGAAATGCTTCTTTGAGAGAAAAATGCATTCATCTTCTACAACTAATAATCTGTGCCCCCAGTTGTGCCAAAAGAGCTTTTCAAGTTTAAGTCTGAACTCCACTCTTAAATCCAGACAGCTGAAGTTAAAACTACACCAATATTATTTACAATGTGTTCAAAGATATCATAAGTAACTTATCCGTCACTTTACTTTTACAGAGTGAAACTTCAAACTGAAGCTGTGTGGTTAAATGTTCTGTCCTGTGGTTGGAGGCCGACTCGGTGTGTGTCACCTGGTTGTGCTTTACTCCCCGCCACAACCAGACGCGTCAGAGGGGCTCGGCTAGAGCTGCCGCAGTCTGGCGTCTGAGTCTGACAGCACGCGGGACAGTCTCAGTTTACGTTCCTCCTTCCTGCGCGGTTCCAGGTTGTTTATCAAGCCCTATTACGCCCACCCCTCGCCTCCCCACCACCCTCTCGTAAAGGTGGTGCCCTTGTGGCCAATGCAAGGACCGCTTACAACTTCCGTGTGACTTTGATGTAATGAGGAAATCGTTTATAGGCCCTGTATTTACGAGTCTCTCCTTTAATCAAAGCAAGGAGGCCATGCTGGGCCTCAAAGCACTCCACCAATCAGGCTAATGAATTGCAGATCCGCTGAGATGTTCGAGGATGTGTTTTATAATGTCAACTTTACCACAACTGCTCCTTGAGAAAGAGAGGGGGGTAGAAGGAAAAAGAGGGAGAGAGAAATAAAGCAAAGTATTAAAATAAAATAAAAAAGTGGACAATAATTGAAGAAGAGAATGTTTATGTTATAAAGACCATGTTTTGGAGCAGAATGTCAATGAGATGGCCATCACAGAAACTGGAAAATAAATGCTTTTAGACATCTCCCGTTGTAGTGGAAGGGGTAAGATTTAAAAGCTATTTCAACTATTTAAATACATTTTAATTTGTAGGAAATGGTCTGGCCTTGATGGAAATCTTTTCGTAAGGTTTACCAATCTTGGCAATACTATGAATGTCAGAATAAAACCATGACATAAACTTGGGTTTTAAAGGTTACATGAAAACAATCTCAGTCCCCATGCTCAAATCTCCCTCTACTGGTGACAATGCACATGACTGGTTTCAACAGCTAATGGATGTGTTCTCATGTTGACATTCACCACTCACTAACTTCACACAATTCCCAGGCGTAGACTTTAGATGCAGAATTTGCTTAGGCTTTTACGCAGCAGAAATATCAGTAACAACCTCAGTGCATTCTCAACAAACAACATTAAAACTTGATAGAATGTTGACTCACCTTGATTCCCCTGCTGTGCCCTGTCTCTCCTCTATCAACTCTGTGTAAATATTTAATGTAAATAAATTATAAAAAATCATGCCAAATAACCTCTTATTCCATGTTACAGCGAACAGCACAAAAACACTGTTGTGCACGGAGAGAGAGAAAGAGAGAGAGAGAGAGAGAGTGTCACACGTTTATTAATTTATATATCCTTATGAGAACCTCCCCCTACTTTAAAGTTAAAAACAGCATGGGCATACATCTCCTCAATGTATTATTCACACCTCTCTTTAGCTCAGGTCCTCTCCCCTAGTAGAAGGAGATGGGGAGTCGAGAGGGAACAGTCACAGCGCCCGTCCGGAATGGGCGTGTGATCGGGGACGAGGATGGGGACGAGGATGGGGACGTATGTCTGGAAAATGCCTGAGTGATCGATGGCCACTGCTGGGTATCCCATTGATTCTCTACCACCGTGACGGCACTTCATTAGATTCAGCACTTAGTGGAGACGAGCAGTCTGGAAAATAGGGTTTTCCCATTGACTTTCCGATGAGGAAAGGCACACTTGTTAGTTAGTGAGAGCTTCTTGTCTGTCTTATAAAAATGCAGCATCACTGTGTAATCTATGTAAATGAAATATTCTGCCTAAAATGGTCTGTCTGGATTTCTTATTATGCAGTAGTTACAGAATGTCAAATGTGTGACTGTGTGATGCCAATGTAAACAGGAACACACGTACACACACACACACACACACACACAAACACACACACACACACACACACACACACACACACACACACACACACACACACACACTCATATTGCAAACACATACACACCTCTGCTCATCCAACACAACCAAACACACACAAAAACAAGCATACAGCTCACGCACGCACACACACACACACACACACACACACACACACACACACACACACACACACACACACACACACACACACACACACACACACAAACACACAAACACACACACACACACACAGGAGGTCATAGGTCTATATATCTCAGTTTAGGCTTTGCTTCACCACTCCATGCCTGGAGCTTTTAACCACTGCTGCTGTGTTTTCAAAGAGGGAGAAAGACACTCACACGCCGGTCCGACTGTTTATGGAGCATATAGAAGGCTAAACCTTAATGGATCTGTAACTGACAGTCCTGCTCAGAATGTAGCAAAGACAAATACACTATAAGCCAGAAACACACACACACTCACACACACACACACACACACACACACACACACACACACACACACACACACACACACACACACACACACACACACACACACACACACACACACACACACACACACACACACACACACACACACACACAGTCACACTCTCATACACACACAAACAGTCACAGTCACAATCACACACGCACACAAACACACACAAACACACACACACACACACACACACACACACACACACAAACACACACACACACACACACACACACACACACACAAACTATTGAATATGCACATGCACACACAGTGCAAAATGTCAATATTCAGTAATGTCAGTAATCCATCAAACAGACGATTCAGCACGGTGGCGCCAGAAAAAGAGGTGTGAGCACTAAAATCAGCAATTGTCTGAGACCTCTAATAAGCCAACTGACAGAATTTACTTTAAGGAAAGGACACAGTGCAAAATGTCAATATTCAGTAATGTCAGTAATCCATCAAAAAGACGATTCAGCACGGTGGCGCCAGAAAAAGAGGTGTGAGCACTAAAATCAGCAATTGTCTGAGACCTCTAATAAGCCAACTGACAGAATTTACTTTAAGGAAAAGGAAAAAGGAAAAACAGAACATCTGCCTAATAATGACTGGCTTATGGAGCAGTCTGAGAGCAATCAGTAGAGGGGTGAAGGGGGGGGGGAGAGAAATAAGGGCAACAATAACAGAGACATCAAGAGGAAAGTTTGGGGTAAAAAGGATTGTGTCTGTCTATGTCTGAGTAAAGGTGCCAAAGTGTGTGCAAAAGTGTGAAAGATAGCGACATCTCTCTCTTTATGTGTGTGTGTGTGTGTGTGTGGTGATGCAGTTATTCTTTTGAATGTGTGTGAAAACACATGACACAACACGTTTTTAGCTCATTTGGATGGGGATTACTTACTTACTCATTTTAGCTTCCTGTTAGGGAACATTCACACAGGCAACTTCAAAGATCAGTGAGTCACCAAAGAGCGCCATGCTGCTCTCTGTCTTTTTGAGGAACAATTTTCCTTCATAGTATATGATCCAGACCACAGTTAATCACAAACATGATGAATTACATGTTTTTAACAATGAGGAAATAAAGTGTGAAAATTATGCAATGGCTCAGCGACATATCCTATTCATTCTAGATTATCTCACTTGGTTTAATTGAAGGCGTTTAAGGGCGTTTTATAAGATGCATTTAATTGTGCTCTGAAATATTTAGCAGCACCTAAAGGACATGCAGCCTCCTGAACCGCTGGAGGCAGAGTAGGGTTGTAGTCTCAGTTAATTGCTTTCTGAGTTAATAGATCTTGTGAATCACTCACTAAGCTGGTTAACTGGGCCCTTTAACTGTGCTCTATAGTGGTAAACCATCACCAATTACACTTGGGATTGCTTGTTCTGTGCTAAATATGTCTAATCGCTTGATTACAGCAAGAGCCATTTAAAGTGCTGACAGTGTCTGACATGATGGAAAGGATCCCTGTGGGGATAGACTTGTGTCTGTTTACCTCAATAACTGTGAAGAAATACTGTTTTAAGTTTTGTTTCTTTATCACAAAAATGACTGTAAAAAAACAGTTTCTGTGAAGTGATTGTTAAATGAAAAGAGGTTTTCGGCAGTTTCTTCTTTCAGTTTTTTACTGTTATTAAGGTGAACAAACACAGGAATATCGCTGTTGGGACCCTTTCCATGTTGTCAGACACTTATAATTACATTATGAGCCTGTCAGTGGACGAAAAAAACGATTTACTTTGATGTGGATGCATGCCTTATGCTTATGGGATTACATTGTATAGCCCTTTTGTGGTCGCCGGTTTTAGTGTTCTAACTCTGTACTGGAGGGATTTCAATTGTTAATAGTCCTTAGTAAATGTTTGGACCCAAAAAGATCTAAAAATAGGGCCCTGGTTGGAAAATTCTGAAGTTTCCCTTTGAGGTCTACTAATGTGCTTTTACATGAACTATTGGCTACATATATCAACTTTTCATTTGGTATTGGGGAATACACAAACAAATATTCATTGAGATTATATGAGAGTTATTAAGGAAGAATGCTGGTACAACATACAATCAATCAGTCAAAAAAAAAAGACTCAGTTGTGTTGATTTACTGTCATGTATGAATTGACTGCAACTATGTATGCCTTCATCTGTTAATGCCTCATTATTTCAACAAGTTTATCCTCAGTGTGAAAAACACTATTTCTGTGCTGCTTTGGATATGTGTCAAGTGTTATGTCATGCATCATACACAATTTTCATATTTCACACCTTGACCATACTGGCCACTGTGGGTAACAAGAAATTGGCGGCCTTTGAAGCTACTAATTGATGAGTATAACACCCATGACGCTCTCTGTCCTGGGCCTGATTTGAGAAACTAAAAAGGACATGGCTCAGTGGCTGCTGTGAACAGAATGGGGCCAGTTGGTCACGCATGGCTGTAATGAGCTTTGGGCCCGGGTCCTTGAAATCTTTTTCTTTGCTAATTTACCTCTAACAGGCCTGGAACTGCTGCAGTGGCCATTGTTAATGAAGGGAGAGGAAAGGTTACGAGGTGTGTGTGTGTGTGTGTGTGTGTGTGTGTGTGTGTGTGTGTGTGTGTGTGTGTGTGTGTGTGTGTGTGTGTGTGTGTGTGTGTGTGTGTGTGTGTGTAACCCTAACGCAATGCCTGAAATAATGAATGGAAGTGAATAAATATGAAGCGTGTACGTGAAGACGCGGTGGATGAATGCACTTTATACATTTAATATCTCAAGAGAACATTGAGACTAAGCTTTCCATTTAACTTAATAACACACACACGCACGAAGGCACACACGCACACACACACACACACACACACACACACACACACACACACACACACACACACACACACACACACACACACACTAACAAACCACACACACACACACACACACTATCACACATTTATGTTTCAAAACAGGTCACAGCATTAAGATGTGCCATTAACTGAATTAATTGAAATGTAAATCATTTTTAATGAATTTCCACTGATGCAATAGCCTATCCATACATGAAAGGTACATTTAGGCAAGAGTTTTACTAGGGTCTGAGAAAAAAGGCTTCATATTAAAGTTGCCCAGCAGATGGCAGACAATCAAAACACTTGAGTACAGATCAGTCAAGAGTTGATCATCACAGCACAAATCAATTCATTTAAAAGTTAAATTTCGATTACTGAACTATACATTTAAAAGGTTTATTTACAAAAACATAATTTATATCACACAACTGCACCCACCTATGCACCATTACCTAATAATGAGGTGATGTTCATTAGTCATGAGCTGCCAAGCTGTGTGATTTTCAACAGCACACTCACTCATACCTCCCATTAAATCAAGTACTTCACCCGGCACATAGCTACAACTCTCCCTAGATGACGCTGTGCTGTAACAACAAAGCCCCCTTTTCTGCAAGTCTCTGAGCATGCGCCTTGAGTTCCTGAGAATAAATCTGCCATATGTCACTGCAGGTCAACCCCAACCCTAGTGTAAAAGCCAAACCAGGCACAAAAGCTCATTCTAGCCGAAGGTCAAAAGAGCAATAGGCAGAAGATGCTCCAAGCAAGCCGGGACATGGGTAATGGGAGCTGATTGGCTCAAGCTAGACACATGGGATCTGATTGGTCTGTCCTTCCTCTGCACATGAGCCTTGATGCTATGCACTGTGGTTTGATTTACGATTCAACAGTCTTGCTATGAATAAAATATATAGTTCCTGTTTTTTTTTTAAACTTCCTTTTCAATTGGGCTTCACACCTCTTGTGACATCATAGCTGTATTCTTTTTAATGCATTTCAACAGAACCTTGTAAGAAAATGTATTAAAGAGGCAAAAGCAACATTATCTTCTGATGTGCAGTGCAAAAAAAAAAAAGACTTTGCCGTTTATTTTCCAACAATAGACTAGAAAATGTCATCAGATAAAGCTAATTGAAAACAAACAGGCTCAGCCTGAATCAGGCAGACAGCATCATTAGACGGCTCTTCGTGTGTGTCTGTGTGCAGTGGACTGGAGGCAGACAGAGCGGCTGCATCAGCATTGGTTGGTTACCAAGAGCATGACGAGTCTCTCAGAGCCACTGTCACACAAGGCTGAGCACCCATCTAACTGTCAATACTGCCCCACTCGTGATGGATGCACTCACCACACCTGACGTGTCGCACCTTAATCTCTATCAGTTTCTCATTTTTTAACTTATTTTCTCTCTCTCTCTCTCTCCCTCTCTCTCTCTCACTCTCTCTCTCTTTCTGTCTTTCTCTCTCACTGCTTAATCTCTGCAGGGCGTACATGTCAAACACAGGAAAATCATGAAACATTAATCATCACCACCACGAGCATTTGGCTCACTCATTTCACAAGCCGTTCATTTCACTGAATGAGATGTCCAGCTGGAGCCATTGGCATGATAAGTTAACGTTCGAATGAAACGGCAGATGAATGGCACGCAAAACCACTGTTTAGTCCATGCTCAGCGCAACGTAGGCTTAACGCTTTTACCGGGAATCATCAGGCCAGCCCCCAGATTAGGGCAATATTATTATGCGATGTTGTGACACTATTCTTGCATTAAACTGACAGTGCCAGAGATTTCCCCACAGTTTCCACCACACAGTGTTTGAAGCATCCAAGCAGTTCACTCTCATGGACATGTGTGTGTGTGTGTGTGGGGGGGGGGGGGGGGGTTGTCCACTTTGATTTGATGTTCCCACGGGTGGATAAAATGCCAGGACCTAGTTTCCTCAACGAGGTGGATTATGGTCAGATTAAGATAATCATGAACCAAAGCCATGAATCCAGGATGAACTGGCGTGGCACTGTCTGTCATGTTTACCTGTTTTTCCTCCTGCCCCCCATATGGCGTGTGACCTTGGGGTCTTGCACTCAGTAATCACAAGACCGTTGCTGTGCTTTCAACGCAACAGTGGGCTGCACCTGTGGTCCACTGGGAACACCATTTGTTTCCATTCAAAGAACATTAACTCTGTGTCGACAGTCATTGAAATGGCCCCTCCAATAACAGAGTCTTGCCTGATAAATGTTGACTCCAAGAATAAAATAAAGGACTCAATGGATTACTAAATCATGCTCTTGAACACACCCATTTGTCTTATGACTGCTGATGTAACAGGATGATTTAAGAGCAGGATTGATCCTGTCTGTTAAGCATGTGTGTCTGTGAGTGTGAATGTGTCTGTGTGTCCTCCAGTCTCTGTGTGAGTGGGTAGGGGGTCACTCTTCCTGGGTCGATTCTAATCTCACACAATCAACTTCAACAGCTAAACCAGTGTATTTCAGACCAGCTACCCCCATCTCTCTCTCTCTTTTTTTTCTCTCTCTGTGTGTCTCTCTCACACCATACCTCTAATACAAATGTGCAGCAAAACCTTTCTGGGGTAGAGCAAAAAAATAAACCAAAACCCTTGTGACCAAGAGATGAGTTTTTAAAGAGCTGATCCAATCTCTTCCCCTACTGCAGTTATCAGCCACCATATCACATCAGCTCAGCTGTCAGCGCACCACCCTAAGTATGGAGTAATGACGAGGCCCTTAAAGGCAGGGTAATGGGGAGAAGAAGTAGAATCGACACTCAGTGAGTGGTAGGTAAACGGTGTGTGTGAGAGACGCATAAGGGGATTGGACAACAAGCAGGAGTGGAGAAGCCCGCCACGGTGACAGGATGGGATTTCGAGTGCTACATTACATCAGGGTTCCCGTTAGGGGAGAAACAGAACCCTGGGCTTCCCATGCCTTTGTCTCCTCCACCTTCTCTGTGAGCGGAGGAGGCAGACGTGAGCAGGGCCATCAGTGAGGTTGGAGGCGGGGATGGAGGAATGGGGCGTTTCATTATGCAGCTCACCCTGCACAACCCACAGCCCCTGAGAGTGGATGTGAGTGAGTCTGTGTGTGTATTTGTGAGCTTGTGTGTGTGTGTGTGTGTGTGTGTGTGTGTGTGTGTGTGTGTGTGTGTGTGTGCGTGTATTTCGGTGTCACACAATCCTCATGAGCGTCTGACAGAGTTCAAAGTGGTTATGCGTGTTTGCTTGTTTTTCTCTCTCTCTCTCTCACTCTCTCCCTCTCTCTCTCTCACTCTCTCTCTCTCACTCTCTCTCTCTCTCTCTCTCTCACTCTCTCTCTCTCTCTCTCTGTATGTATATTTTCATTACTGTAATTGGGTGTATGCCAGTGTGTGTTCAAAAACATAGATACAAGATAGAGAGAGCCTTAGAGAAAAAGAGAAAGTAGCTAGCTACATATATTTATGTAATTATGTGTGTTTGAGAATGTGGTTGTGTATGTGAGAGAGAGAGTGTGTGTGTGCATGTATACAGTATATTAAAACGATATTTTTGGTTATTTAATGAGGTGTGTTTATACGTATACAGTATATGTTTATGTAAGTATTAAAAAGATCAAACAAGTGAAAGGGAGAGGGAGCAGTTGCAAAGGTTTATGTATTTGAGTGTGTCTATGTTTGTACAAGTTTATGTAATCGTGTACGGGTGGGTCCGTGTGTGTTTCTGTGTCTGTGTGTGTCTGTGTGTTTGAGTGTGCTAGCATGCATGCATAGAATGGCACATTCTTGGATCAAACAGAAAATATATCATTATTCAAATCTAGAAAGTTTCTCATAATTGCTCCTGCTCAAGATAGTGGAATCCTATCTTTCACCTCACCTTGCCAGCAGAACACAGTGGAAGCTAAAGGCATTTCCCATTACAGTGGAGTTTCTTTACACTAATTTAGTTCTGTGTGTGTGTGTGTGTGTGTGTGTGTGTGTGTGTGTACCCACATTTTCTCTGATGAGGCCCTTTTTTGCCCTTGATAATGTAGGTTAGGAACAACACAATGAATCTGCGCATGTGTGTAATTTCAATAAAACACACAGCCAGCCAGACCGATGTTGAAACAATCCGTGTGGCTGTCATTGTGTTGACAGGCATTGAGATGGATCCAGCACAGACCCGTCACTGGTCCTGTCCAGGGTCAGGCACTATCGAGGCGCTCACCGGATGCATGTTCTGCTCTACTTCGGCCATACTGCGAACAGGTGGTGCCATGAATGAACAATGAATGTGAAGAATACATTGAGAGGTTCCAGTGGAACAGGTGTGGACTATGACTTTGGAACCCAACAGGTGGTCAAGCATAATAGACTTAATGCCCTCCGTGAGCAAATTAAGCAAATCAAAAGACAGGCAAACATGGTCATAAATTATTTATGCAGGATATAATAAGGCATAACACACTCAGAATCCGACTGAATCAGATGCACACACACACACACACACACACACACACACACACACACACACACACACACACACACACACACACACACCCTTCTCCAGACCTGCCACCCTGGGAAGCTGAAGAATCTCAGCTTCCACTGCGTCTAACCCAGACGACAGAGGCGGGAGTCTTTATTTGGAAGCTATTTATAATTTATCTTCCACAGTTCGCTCCTCTTCTTCCCACCCTAAACATGTGTTTTTCCGTAGGCATGGTGGATTATGGAGGATGTGGCGCTAAATATGGATGAGGAGGTTCTTTTATGGAGATATGCTGCCACTACTTTTTGGATGAGCCTCCCCCAAAAATAAACATTTGTAAATGTGCCTTATTCGTGGACTGCAGACATCCATAACTGTTCTGCTGCAGTTTTGCATAATAATCTCTATTTGTGCAAGTCTGTAAGTGCAATGCAATGCAAGTCTGCATTTTCTTTCTGTCTTTCTTTCTTTCTTTCTATTTTTCTTGTGCTTCTTGCAATGTTTTGTTCTCCTCTTTATTGTGTGCTCTTTATTTGATGTGAGACCACCTCAGTGAATCAATAAAACTTCCATCACCTTCATCACATGACAGGGTGGAGAGTGGAAAGAGAGGAAGAGATGGGGACAGAGATGGAGGGGGAGATAGAGAAAGAGAGAGAGAGCTGAATTACTTCAATGGAAGCTGTGGCGCTCATTCTGCAAGGAAGACCTGCTAGGACAACAGCTTGGTCCCTGTCTGGTTATCCAGGGGGTAGGCTACATCCCTGCCATCAGGCTCTACACCAAAGACTATATAACCGTTATCTTTGAACTTCAATCCCACTGAGGATTACATTTGTTTAATTTCATCCCTGCTTCTTTATCATATGTGCAACCTAAAAACTAACGTGAGATTTTTTCTTGTTTACAGTATAGCATTTCAAAAACAATATCCGTTCATAGATGAAACTGGCAGAATTGGCCCAGATGTGTCTGAGTGTCCAGGCATAAAAAAGATGAATGCCGCCTCCTGTACACTGACCAAGTAAGGAGTTCCAACCTGACCCAGTTTCTTGGCACAGGCAAAGAGGGCGGACAGCTTGTCTTGGGAATGCGAGGTGAGCTCTCACCACATTTGTCAAACTAACACGGGGACGGGAACAAAGGCGACTCAGACTGCCCAGGGACTCCCCACCTTGTCTGAGGAAACCTCTGTGTGCTGCCAGAGCTCAGTATAATTTAGTCTTCTCAGTGGCAGTATTTCTGCTGAGGCACTGGGGGATAGAGGGTGGACATGGAGAAGCCAGAGCTGGGTTTGAAAGTGTGGAGCTTCGCTTGGATGAGGGGTTAGACAGTTTTAAAGCTCTGTAAAAAGCGCCAACATGAAATGTGCCTGAAATTGGCAAAAGTTGATATTTGAGCTCAACAGCCAATCAAATTATACCCCTCCCTTTCGTGCACCATGTTGATTGGCTTGGATTGTTTATGGCTCGGTCTGAGCCCCTATGCGTCTTGTTTCCCATTTACAGGGCCAAAGCTGTATATGAAGACCTGAGTTTTTTGAGCGCAAACACTGAACAGGCAGCTAGATGACCGTGAGAAGCAATTGGCTGAATTTGACAAAAAGTTTATGGGATTAAAATCACTAACTGTACCTTTAGTTCTCCATGCGAATGCTTGTCTCCTGAGACTAGTGTGATTAATACAGAGGAAGCACTTGGGCAGTGGATTGTGTGTTTGTGTGTGATAGAGAGAGAGAGAGAGAGAAAGATGGAGAATGTGTGTGTATGAGAGAAACAACAAGTGTGTGTAGGTGTGTAAGTGTGTGTGTTTGGTTATAAGTAAGCTTGCCCTCAATTCCTCTCTGTATTTTTGTCCAGCTTCCTATGCAGCGTCAGCGTGAATAATTGCGATGACTGATAGGGAGTGTGGTGGGAATTGATCAGGGGAGCCACTCTGTTTCCATTACTGTGCTCTACATCTGCCATATGAGTCCTGCGACTGCAGTGCCTGTGCCCAGGCGCAGACTCCATTCCAGCTCAGACACAACACATCACAAATCACTGGCCCAGTCCCTGTGCCTATCCTCAAGTGACCTGCATGCCACAACATTAAACCTTAACCTCAAATCCAGGTTTTATGGCCCATGTTAAAATCCCAGCTGTAAATCTTATAAAAAAGAAATAGAAAAGAGTGTTTGGCTATAACTCATATCAAGTGTTTCCCCAAAATCAAAGAGTTATAAATCTACAAACAAGTTGTACAATCTTCAAACTCATCTCATCCCCAGTAAGAGTTAAATCTAGGTAGGTGAGTAAGTCTCTCACTCTCTCACTCTCTCTCTCTCTCTTTCTCGCTCTCTCTCTCTCTCTCTCTCTCTCTCTCTCTCTCTCTCTCTCACACACACCTCCACCCTTCAGCTTTTCTTCCCTGGAGGTATTGGTGCCACAGTCTGCTCAGTAGTTCATCTTTTAGGTAGAATGCATTGAAATATACCATTTGGGAAATTGCACATTTCTCTTGCATATGCAGGGTGATGTTTTATGCCGGGTTCAAAGTTTCCCCCCTGAAATGCAAGAGGAATATAAATCACCCTGTACCCTGTGAGGGGAAGGAGGTTACTTAGCCCATCTCATTCAAGAATGGGGATTGTTGATTTCTATATTTGTGCTGACTTTGGACTTTTGCACCAATCAATAGGGAAACTGTGTTTCAACAGAATGGTAACCACAGGGAATGAAAGTTATATTGCAATCGATGGAGCTCATATGTACTCAACAGGAACATCACCTGGCCTAATGAAACAATTTGTTTTATAAGTAATTCAGCACAAGTAGGTAGAGGGCAAGGCACATACATACATGGACGGAATGTGTATTTCGCTCTCTTAGTACAGGACGGAAGTACAGACACCCTGTTTATGTTGAAAAATATACTTGGTATCTTGGAATTTTGAGTTGAGTGTTTATCCTAAATATTTCAGATGTATTTGGCTGATGTACAAGTTTTTTTTAACAGCAAGGGGAACTAAATAGACCAAATTATTAAAGCAAAAGGAGAGCAGCAAGTCAAGTTTATTTTTTAGTTTTGTCCTAATTTTTTTTCAATTTCTTTTACTTTTATTTTGGTCCAGGCTGGGGGCCTCCCTGCACTTAAAGTCTTTTTCATTCTGTTTGTCGTTCCTCTCTAAAACTGCTCTCAAACGGGCACCACCCTTGGGATACCAAAGTTCTATGAAATAGTGCTTTTCACTCTAGCAAAAAAGATTATTAGTGAGTGAGACTAGACAAATCGTGGAGCTATGACGCAAAATGAATAGAAGGTCACTCATCAAAGAGGTCGCTGAAGGTTTTTTCACGGCACTGCCTGGCTTGTAGCTTATGTTTTCTGAAGGGGTAATCACCCTGAATTTGCTTTGTTTGTTTGTTTTGTTTCTGAAAAACCCAAATGCCTTAGTGATGATGAACAATAATGTATAACTGGCGTCAGAGTTCACTCTGGACATTTGCATGTACATTATAAGGCAAAACTGCCGAGGTCTTAGGCATAATGAGTGGTGTCTGTAAATTGTTTAGTCTGCTGCTAAAATCGTTGCTATAGCAACATTTTTATTTTGGGCTTAAAAATCTTGCAGAATGATCCTGAGGACAAATGTTCATCAATAAACTAACCTTTCACATAATTAGACATTGATTAGACGTTGATTAAAGTGAATAATTATGTGTAAAACAGTCCATTCAGAGATGCAAAATGATATGCATCAAATGCATGACAGAAAGGCAGTCATCTACAGCATTTGCATAAATTTGTGCTTGTGACTAAATAAAGCGGGTTTTTTTCCCCCACGCAGATGAGGCTGATTTTCTTTTTTTAAAGGCTTTATTCAGGCCATTGAGTGTGACATCGTTCGAGGCCAGGTCGACGAGCCAAGGACAAATGCCACCGCTGCTGAAGCGGACAAAATTCAAGATGGAACAGCGCTCTGGGACTTTTGCCCCCGTGGCCGTTTATCCAGATGGGGTGACACCAACCTCTGTGACTTCGCACATTTCCATCGCCATGGAGACCACTCTGATTGTCTACTCTCGTCACTCAGCTGTGTGGACAGACAGCCAGGCCTCTTTCCCTCTCTGACAAGAAGCTGCAGGAAAGGGTAAACAGAGCAGAAGAATACTGACTCAGACACACTTGTCAAATTAATGGCTTTTCTTAGTGATTTTTGAGGCCACCGATTTATTTTGACACTTTAATCCATCCAAACCCTTACAATTACTTGACATAAGGTAATACACATTAATGATACAAAGTCAGTATGTAATTTACCTGACAACAGAAGGCTAATTTTGTTTTTAGTTCTCCGTGTTTCACAGACAAGGCGAAATGGAGCCGTGGCAGATTGTGAAGTCACAGAAACGGTAAAAGATTAAAGCCTGAAAAGAGGAGAAGGTTTTTAAAAATAGCAATGTCTGAGAACATCAGCGTCACCCAGACGAACCTCGGAGTACTTGAAATGAAGCGCGACACCTCTCGGAGGCCAGTGGGGAGACCGACGCAGATCAGTGATTCTTGAGACCTGGGACAAAACATGTCCGGGACATAAATCACAGTTTTTCATCTTAAAATGTACATAATATGTTTTAAAAAGCCTCACCAATCTCATCAACAGGAAAAGGGTAGCACAACAAAGTGTGTTTTGTTGTTGTCTAACATTTAGTTTTTATTCTAAATGATGTGATATGTGACCAGTGCCTCCAAAAACCCATGTCCGAAAGCAGGTCACATCACACTCCAATGCTTTAAAAAGTCTGAAAAGTGACATAAAATTTAACTTTATCTATATCATATGTAAATAACATAGTATTTATTTCACAGACATTAAAACAAATAATTTTGAAACATTTTTAATATACTTTCTGGTCAGTTGAACATGTGTCCAGAGTTTTCGTCAACACCATCAGACTTTTTTAAATTGGGGAAAAAATCAGGAATAATTTAGGACAGCATTAACTCAAAGGACCCCTTTCCTTCCTCCTTGGTCTTCCTGGTGACATGAGAAAATTTGAGCTCTGGTAAGTTTTTAATAATACTTTGTTTTTCATATCTATTTACTAATATGCACACGTCACAACCATAGCGTATCAACTCCAAAATGGCTAAAGAGTCAACATTAGAGTAAAATGTTCTGCAATCTAGTGTTTATTTATATAGATTGGCTGGACCATGATCAACAGATGATAAACAAGATGGCTCCTGTGAGAATCTTGTGTGATATAAGGAGAAATGTACTTTTTTTGTCAACACCATCAGACGTCAACACCATCAAAACACCATCAAACACCATCAACATTTGTGTCTGATGGAGTTGACTTTCTCTGATGGTGTTGACTAAGGCCATTTTAGTGTCCATTTTAATCATTTTAATGCTGTTTATGCCAAAAATATCACTTCCTATGGATTTTTATTGCTATTTCAGTTTCATGTGTCGAATTAAATCTAGTTTAGATATAGAGTGTCAACTCCTTCAGATATAGTATTTTATAGTTTAAAAAAAAAATGGTATCTGTTTCATTCCTTGAAGGATATTTGTTCAAAGACTAACACATTTCCAATGTAGATGTGTATTTTTAATGCTTAAAAATGTCTCTGTTAAATCTGAAGGTTAAAGACAAATGTAATTCGTGGTATGATTTCAATTCTACTCATTTAACATTGACTTCTTTGGCTCTACACTTTTGTTTTTAATGATTTAAAGACCTGTGTACATTATAAGGGGAACTGGGAAAACTAATGAGTACAAACATTTCTGATAAGATCATTTAAAATCATTTCCATAAGTCTATTTATGTTTATGATGGTGTTGACAAAAATCAAGTGCTGACCCAGCAAACATTCAATTAACATAAAAAATATACAACTGGGAGGTTGAACCAAAACATGTTTGGATAGACAAAACTTCATTTGACAGAAATGTAATCATATATTTTGGAAGTTATCCAAATATTTTTTGGGAAAATCAAAACCTGTTTTGTCCCTTATCTCAAGAATCACTGAGATGTTGAAAGAGCGAGAAGTGAAAATCGGGAGAAAAAAAAAGCATGGGCTTCTTTTACATGTCCGATGCGGTGCTTCCAGACAAGCTGTGATCAGCACACACTCACTAAGGTGAGTCTTTCGCTCTCTCTCTCTCTCTCTCTCTCTCTCTCTCTCTCTCTCTCTCTCTCTCTCTCTCTCTCTCTCTCTCTTTCTCTCTCTCTCATTCTCTTTCTCTCTCTTTCATTCTCTGCTTGGTCTGAATTTTAAACTAACCCTGTTAGTTATTGAAGTCAAGCTGAACAATTATTTATTTATGACTTTTACAAATGCGCATGGCTATTTCTATTGGTTGGGATATATGTGCCTTTAACAGACTTGTGGGAATAAACTGGGGTCATAACCCATACAACCCATTTTGTGTGATTCTGATATGGATCATGCACATGAAGAACTTTGAAGGAATTAAGCATTCTATATCTATGTGTGTGTATGTGTGTAAGTGTATTCTGTTTCATTTTTAAACAGCCTTTTTTTAAGCCTGAAACTCAACTGAAATGAATTGAACTGAATTGAACTAAAGTGAAGTGAAGTGAAGTGATGTGACTTGAAGCAAACTGTGTATGACTGAACATTGACAGAGCTGTATCCCGTCTCAAAGACAACACTACCGGGCCAGGAAGGAATGCACTGAACCGGGAGGAAGGCTGCATGGAGCCACTGCCTGCAAACCTGGAGGGTTAGGTTTGTTGGAAGGCGCTGTACTCACTAATAACCCCAGATTGTCTCTGTTTCTCTCTCTCTTCCCCCAGGAGAAGCCCACAGAAAATGTGTTCCCTTCTACCCCCCATCCCCCTTTCCTGCACATTATAAATAAATAAAGTTTCTTCCACCACAACCCCTGTTTCTGTGTTTCTGTCTGCTCTGTTCCAGCTGGCCCACCCACTTTCCTGTCTCACAGGGCTAGGCTGCCACTGCGTGTGTGTGTGTGTGTGTGTGTGTGTGTGTGTGTGTGTGTGTGTGTGTGTGTGTGTGTGTGTGTGTGTGTGTGTGTGTGTGTGTGTGTGTGTGTGAATGTATTTGTGCATTCACTTGGGTATCGGTGCATCAGCTTTTCCTTCTGTATGTCTGTTTCCTTTTCATTTCTTGTTTGTTCATTATGTCTTTTTTATGTCCCTTTTTTCAGCACCCCAATAAGAAAATATATGATTACAGCTAAATAAATCAGTTCTGGGTCATCTTGTGTTCTGTTGTTTTTGGAGGGAAAGCATGCTCAATAATGCTTCAAAAAGCTTCCTGTTCCCAATCCATACCTCTTGGGACTTGACTAGCTTGCAGGATTATAAAGTGAGAGACATGCATGCACTAGATAGAGCTTTTAACTGTGTGAATGTACTCACAGGATTAGGGTTGATGTCATTCTCCTCCAGCAGTCATGATCTAATGGGGGGAAAGAAACTGAGACTAGAAAGGAAAACACCACTGTTACCCCTTTCCCTCTCTGTCAAATATGTGTTGAGCTTGTGACACAGAGGCACTGAGTTTTCCACAGTGTTCCTCATGACGGTTTGGAATGTTTTCCCCTGACTTCTAAATATAGGCCATCCTTTACCTGGGGGCTTGGTTGTCATGACCCAATTATATACCGTCGCCAGGGCCCTGTGGAGGCGCCAATATGTTTGTGATGCTGGGAATAAATTCAAGGGCGTTTGAAGGTCAGACAAATGCAAGGAAATAATGAAATGCATCTCCTGTACATGAGGAGTCACAGGAGCACAGGAGCACACGGAGAGGTCCAGTCCACACAGGGTTGGTATTCTATCCACACCTGGATGGAGCTTGCTAAAGGTTATGAGCAAGGAGTCCTGTCTGACATAACCAATCAATCATTTGAAGGCTAAGGTTAGTTCATTAAAGTGATAGAATAAGGTGCAACTGCTGCTTGAAATGAACAATCAAGATGGCCTGCCTCTCCAGTACTGGTCACCTGCCCCAATGAAAACAGGACCCTATTCTCAACAGAGAGCTTTGCATTTCTGGCCAACCGTAAATGAGTCATGAGTAATTCTCAAAACAAACTGGCCATTGTGAAAATAAACCTCTTTTTCTGCTGCTCTGAAGTGTGACTCAGGTTACCTGTGTTTGTGAGGTGTCCTATTATGTAAAAGCACCTGGCGGCAATGCAATAATGAGGCACCTCTGAAAAAAAAACCCATAGGGTGTCATACAGAAGTGGACACTTTTAATTCAATTCAGTTCAATTCCATTTTATTTATATAGCGCCAAAAATTATACAATTGTCTCAAGGCACGTTACAGAGCCCTGGGCCTGAACACACTTAGAGCAAACACAATGACAAACGTGCTTGTGGCAGAAGGGGAGGGACAATTAGAAACATGGCAGATGAAATTATACATGTATCAGGATGAGTATGCTAGCACACATGTGGATAGAGTGTGTGATAAAGGATAAGGCGGGGAGAGCGCATTCAAGTGTTGTAGGACAGCTTAGGATTTCTGCAAGTAGATCAGGTGGAGAGACTACAGCTGCATCCCACAGCGAAGCTAGTCTACACTAGGAGGGGAGGAAAGAGTAAGCGGGTAGAGTTTGGCTGCCAAAATGCTTATACGTATTTAATGGATATGGATACACATCAGCTGCAGGCTTCGGCGATATCTTCTCCATATAAACATTCCAACTACATCACAAACAGCTAACTGAACAAATCAGCTGAGGATCCACACAAAGTGGGGTCACGCACAGTCGGATCATCTCAGTCCTTCTGTGAGAAAACACACAGATATGGATTTCACAGCCGAGCGAACACGATTTCCCCCCCGTCGTCTCGGGGAGGCTATACTGTAACAGCCTCCTTCAAGTATTGCAAGTGCCACAGGGCGTGTTGTGTGTCTGTGTATGTGTATCTGTGTCTCTGTGTGTGCTTCTGCGTGTGCATGAGTGTGTGTGTGTGTGTGTGTGTGTGTGTGTGTGTGTGTGTGTGTCGGAGAGAGGGTTAGGCAGATAAAGCGAAAGCTTATCGTGCCTTTCAGGACAGCTCTGAGTCAACACAGCAGGACCGTGGCTTCCCACAGTGAGCCAGACAATGTGTGGGCCGCTCACCACCTAATCGCTTCCCTTTTTATTGCCAATACACATGTGCAGCAGCCACCTGGGTTGTGACAGGTGGAATCGGTACTTTGTGCAAATCATTCATCAAATATTACTGTAACACCAGAGGATTCACCTATGTGAAAGGTCTAGTTCTGCAGGCTGCCGTTATGGGGTCCCCTCACTAGGTATTGTAACGTGCACAGCTCATATGCATGAAACATAAAGGGGAGGCCACGCAGAATTTATAATAATATAAGTTATTTATTAATGGTAACAGTTATATATAATTTATCTAATAATTATAGCAAACGTGTGGGGAATGTCAGTGTTGTGAAGAGAAACAAAAGATGTAATGTAAAGTCAGTAAAATGGTAATATAAACCAAGCGACGACGATAATCCAAAATCTGACGAACAATCCAAAACCAACGAATATCCTAAAACAACGATTCAAATCCAATCTCTATCCAACGATACCAAATTCCGGGAATCCAAAGCTCTCCCGTCTGCAGTCTGATCAGGGCTTTTGTAGCCCAGCCAATCAACCATACACCAGGTTCCAATTACCTGTTGTAGAGACAGAACAGGCATGCAAAATATCACTGGGCGGAGCCTAGACCCGCCAGGGTTGTAACAGTATGCAGGGATGAATTTGTTGGTGCTTGTTGTAAGGCATCCTATATGTTCACTCTACAAGCTTATATCATTGATTTGGTTTTGAGACACATGAATCATGATCTAGACATTTCTGTGTTTTCCAGCTTTACGTGACCAGATTTGATTGAGTGCTATAAATATCCATTGCGGGCGAATCCGAGAGGCACCGAGCAATCGGCTCGAGACTATATGGTTATGTGTCAACATGTCATGTAGTGGAGTATTGGGAAGAGGTTTTTTCCCCCTGTAATACCCAACCTTCCATTTCCATTTAATCTCGTCAAATCCGCTCCAGACCATGCTGAGTGTAAAATGGATCAGTTCCTCGGCCAGCTTCTCTCTAGGAAATGCATAACACCAATCCGGTAGAAGATGACATGGGCTACCTTGATGCAAACCTTGCGACTCGCAAGAGCTTAGTGCTCACTGCGTTGCATTTAAATGAACAGCAGGCTGGCTTCAAGATCCTGTCTGCTTTGACATCCTTCTCATTTTTCTATTTATTTATTTATTTATTTTTCCAGTGTTTGTTTTTAATGAGCATATTCTTTCCTCCAGGGCAAGTTTTTTGAAGACATTGCTGAAATATATAAATAAGAGAGTCCTTGTCACCTGTGTCTCATGTGACGCAGAAGAGCACGTGGTATAACATCCCTTTAATGGTATTAAAACATTTATATAATGCAACCTTGTTGACGCAAAGGTGACAGATTGCTGAACCAAAATGCAAAATGAACTCATCATTTACACTTCAGTAACAAATCACAATGCCACACAGGTATGTTTTTTTTTATCTGAATGTCTTCCATCTGTGCTTTTGCCTGTCAAGGGGAGTAAAAGATGGAAGTGCATTTTGTCAGGGAATCGACACCCAGTGCAACCTTAAAATGAAAAATGAATTTGGACAGGGATGTTTTATCCCACATGCCATCTGTATCCACAGTTCCATTCATCAGACTTCTCCAGATCCAAGAGGTCGGAGATGAGGTAACTCATTGAAATCCGAAACACACACATTCAAACACGCACACACACCAAAGAATGCCAGCTAGTATCAATCATCATGCCAGCAGTGTAAGCAGCCTGAAGGTTTTTGGCCTTCTGGTGAAGTCTTTGGACAGACAAAACCTAGGACTTGCTAACTGTCCAGCGGAAGTGCTTTCATCTCACCAGGATGGCGAATAGCTTCCGAGGATGCTTGGCCTTTCTCAAAGCCACGGCTGTTTAGATATGCATGCCAGGATCTCCTCTGGCATCGGATAAGATGATTATAGCCAGAGGGGCGGTTGACACTGCCAAGTGCCATCTCTCTTTTGGGCTCAGTCATATCAGTGGGGCTTTGTTTTGACTGTGTCACGTAATGAAACAGAAGTCAGAGGAGGTGTGAAAACATGTGGAGAGTCTCTCCCAGTATCCCTCCATACACACAGCACCTCCGTGACCGCTGCTCTTTTAAATGCTCTGCCTCTGGAAGCACTGGCATTCATCCTTCCCTATTACCAGGAAAGCCTGTTGCACTGAGCTCTATCTATAGAACCACTAAAACAACACATTAACCACTCTCTGATGTGCATACTGCACAAATGCCTATCATTTTATTCACACGAGCCACATCAAGCGGTGCACTGTGAAAATTTCTACAGCTTAATGACTTTGAGTTCGTAAAGTGTATCCGTTATCTGACCTTAATTAAATACCTGCTGTGACTCCCACGTCATACCTTGTCTCACTCGCTCGCTTTTTGCTTTAGCAGAGGAAGATGACAGATCTGGTCGCTAAGCTACTCACCCTGACGGAGAGATTCCCGGCCTCATTTATCAAGGAGAACTGGTTGCCGCCAGGTCGACGCCACCGATTTATGATACACGCTCCACACAGAGGGCAGCAGATGGCGGTTGTTAGAATGGAGAGGGTGGGTAGGGGAGCTGATGCGGTCTAGTTCAGCTTATCGGCAGCCCATAGATCAGCCCTATTTTAAGTACATTACGGTCGTTTCATTTGTCATGTGTCGTCCTGGGGCTGTGGGGTAATACGACCCCTCATTATCTCCACAGAAGAGTCCTTGGTTAAGGCCATCAGACTGGCCCTACAAGAGAACATCTAAAAACTGTCACAACCATTATACACTTCTGTTAGGATCCATTATCATACTTATTTAACACAACATAAACTAATTATCATGGGTTTATACCAAATATGTACGTAATATGTAAGTTGAAATATGACCACTAGAGCTAAATGTGAAAATGTCCTTCATTAATGTCAAGATTTCTTTGTCTCAACTGCAGTGTTTAAATTAAGAAAATACAGGCAAGGCAGATCTCGATAGCAGCTGTCAGAAAATGGTTAAAATTGAAAGATAAAAATGTGATTTTCTTAACAGGTTTCAGATAGTGAGCAAACCCATTAAAACTTCAATTAGCTTCCTGTCATGAACATTTGTGATGATATACTGTGATATGTTAGCGAGACCAATCTTTTCTATTTCCTCTCTCCATTATTCTCTCTTTCTCTTTTTCTCTCTTTTTCCTCTTGGCATTATCTTGTCTTTTATTTTTCTTCCGTTCTCTCTCTCTCTCTCTCTCTCTCTCTCTCTCTCTCTCTCTCTTTCTAGGTTCACCTGCAGCTATAGTTTCTCCATCATCCCCACACACTCCCTCAGGTTCAGCTGGGGCAGATTCATCAGAGATGAACCTCACGCTGAAGATAGATGGGCTGTTCTCTCACACCAGCTCCACCCCAGGGAGGTAGCTATACTTTCAGAGGCCTGTGCGTTCATATGCATCTCACGCGCTATTTATCTGTAGTTGAAAAGGTTTTCAACGTCAACCTTTTAAAGATGCTTTCATGTTGGACCAGATAACATCACTTGGAAGTTCGGTTTTGAGAGCACACACGTCTGCCATGCAGCCATGCACAATGACAAGTTTTTCAAGTTTGAAAATCAGGTTGCCACATTAATGTATGTTTCAGTCGTTTGAAAGGTTCATAAAGGTCTTTTGTTGCTGGAGTAAAAAAGAGATCACAAAGGGCGGATGACAAATGGGCATGGGGGCCAGAAACGGGACACATCTGTGAAAGCCTGTCAGACACCACGGAGAGACCAATCAATAGTAACAATGACAGCAGGTACGAAAGAGCCCGGCGACAAAGCAATGGGTGATTGACGAGCCTATGTGCAACGAAACTATGTGCCCAGTGGTCCACAATATCAAACATTCATTTCTCATCCCAGATCCTCTCTAATATAATAAAGGTTATATTCAAAGGGACTGTTTTCCTCTGAAAGGACAAGCCACTGAAAATCCTATCACAGTAGGCTCATCCACTGAACCCTGGTTTGTAATCTCGGGCTGTCACCAGCGGGGTCCTCTAGAGTTGGTGGGGGGTGGGGGAGTAGGGGGGAGGCTATGGACAATGCCTCTTTGGTTTGTCTGTCTGCTGCTACTGTTTGATCTCACTGACCAACCTGCCCTCTGTCTGTAATGTGAAGAAGTGACTATCAGTTAAGACAGACATATGCTCTTCTGTCAGGGTAAAAAGTCAAACAGCCAAAGAAGAAAAAACTGAAAACATGTTCGCCTTAATAACCGGGCCTGTTATCTGTCAACTGTCATTTCCAAGAAGTCTTTTTGAAGATGTTTTTTCGGAACACGAGTGCAGATGGACAGGTTATGTAAGTGAACCCAGGGCTTGGGGTGCTCTGGAGACCTCACTTTCAGAGGACTTTTCTATGCGTGTCTGTGTATACGCAGGAAATGTGTGTCTGAAGGGGTACTTTGGGTTGTATTTGTGACTGTATGTGTGTGTGTTTGCAAGAGAGAGAGAGAGATGGAGAGGGCGAAAAAACCAGAGGGAGAAGAGATGGCATGTGTGTGTGTGTGTGTGTGTGTGTGTGTGTGTGTGTGTGTGTGTCTGTGTGTGTGTGTGTGTGTGTGTGTGTGTGTGTGTGTGTGTGTGTGTGTGTGTGTGTGTGTGTGTGTGTGTGTGTGTGTGTGTGTGTGTGTGTGATAGAGTGGGGTAGTGCTGGGAGTTTCAGAGTGCTGTGTGGTCAGCTCAGAAAGCTCTTATACGCTGCTGCTCTTTATCCCGCTGAGGCTGATCATCACACATTGTGTTGACATGTTACAGTAACACAGTTACTGTAAGTGTCATGTCCAACTTCCCCTTTGCTATATGGGTAAGTTACTCCAGATGACAGAACAGAAGAGTCACAAGCAAACTGGGTCAGTGGCACTATACAGCTGCAGCGTACCTGAATTCTCTTCTGTGTTCAACAACAAATGTTTTCAACGGCTAAATCGATTTCCCTGTTATAGACCAAAGGTTTAGTTTAAATGTTTTATGATATTAGTAACTACGCTAACCTGCAATGTAAAGTTAAGCTTCTTTGGTTTTGGTTGTAAAATCACCTTTCTAAAACTGATTGTTCAAATCCTTGATTGTGATTGGCTAAAAGCCGTTGTAAAATCCAGCATAACCTTACAAGATGTCCTCATAACATTCTATGATAACATTCCATATTACTGCGCATGGAATATTAAAAAGAAAAAAAGACGAGAAGCAACCTAGGTAAAGAGAATGGCAGATTTTTTTAGTGAATTTTGATTTGCTGGGTGGGATGACGTTTGACCAGTGGTGGAAGACTATTGACCGAATGGAGGAGAAAGAGATAAAAAAAGACCAGGCATGCAGATATTTGTAGTAACTGTTTTAGAAAAGCGAGCGAGTCCGTGGTTAAATAAGCACACCTTTTTTGTCGGTAGCGTCAAGTGATTCATCTGGCTGTTGCCTGGCAACGATTTATGTAGGTACTGTATTTTGTAGTGGTGGAAGAATGATGTTTTTTTATTAAACTAGTCTGTTTCTTAAAATTAATTGTCTTTATTTATGAAACCATATCAAATATTTGTAGAAACAGTTTTAGAAAAGCAATAAGCCCCGCGAGTCCGTGGTTTGCGCTAACAACTCCCCTTACCTGTTCTAAAATCAGTGCAAACCATGGCCTCTTGGGGCTTATTGCCTAAATATATTATCTTAAATAATGTAGATGTGTGTTTCTAATGAAAATCTAGTAGAGCCTCTGTTGAGTATTCTGGAGGTATTATGCACATTAGCTATGAAATTAACTTTGAGCCGCTGAGAGAAAAAATGGCTTAAATATAGAGATGACACTGATCTTGGTGACTATCAGTCTATGTTATCTGCTTCACAGGCACAGCAAAAATGCAGGATCCATAGTCACAGCTGCCAAATAGGTATTCTATCAAGAAAAGATTGACAATTCCACAGACAGTAGGAAACTATTTTCTACTTCCAAGAATATCCTTAACCCTCAATCTCCACCATCAGTTACCTCCCTCTATGCAGATGACTTTGCAGCTTTCTGCACTAAAAGAGTGGGTCCATTAGTCTGCAAGGGTTACCTTGATTTCATTCCTCCCTCTCAGTGAGGATAAAGTCTCTATTCTTCTTAAATGCAGTCATCCTACGACATGTCATGTAGTTAAAGTTAAAGTGAGAAAAACGACTGAGACAATAGTTGTGTGAAAAGGTAGGATTAGGTTCCCGAACTAAGTTTATGACAAAGATTCAACACCACCTCCAGTTCCAAAATGAAGTTGGGTCCTCCTTAGTTTTAAAAGTGATGTGCTGCGACTGTACTTAACCCATCTGATGTGAAGAATGACAGACCGGTCTCCCTTCTTCCCTTTTTGTCAAAGATTTTTGAAAAGACAATTTTCAAGCAGGGTTCTGATTTTCTGTCTGAATAATTGGCTAGACCCTAAGTAGTCTGGTTTTAAGAGGGGTTATTCTACTGAAACTGCTCTTTTAACTGAGACAGAAACATTGAGAGTAGGAAAAACCTCAGCTCAGTCATCAGTTCATTTTACTAGACTTGTTAGTAGCCTTTGACACAGTCAACCAAGATATCCTCCTCTCTAAGATGTCCGAATTTAGGAATTTTGGGAAAAGGACGCAGTTGGTTTGAACTGTGCCTCAGTGGACGTTCACTCAATGTGTCTTGTCAGGGACAAGTGTCAAAATCTCACTACCTCTCCACTGGTGTTCCTCCAGGGACCAGTGCTTGGAACCCTCCTTTATTCTTCATCACTTTCACAGGTTCTCCTGTTACTGATACTCAACTGTACTTATCCTTCCCCCAAGAAGACTCCACAACATCGGCTCAGATTTTGTCATGCCTCAGTTTCATATTTCAGTTCGTATGAGAGACACTTTCAGCTCAACCTTTCAAAAACTGAGCTGCTGGTATTCCCAACTGAGCTGCTGGTATTCCTAACTGAGCTGCTGGCTATCCCACAAAATAATAAAATCCATCTTGGTTCATCTTCATTGAGCTCAATTAAACTGCATGAAACTTGGGTGTTATGATTGAGGACCAACTGAAATATGTGGTGAGAAAGATGATTAAATACAGTAGTGCGTTTGGTCTTAGATCAGACCAGACAACAGACATTGGTCTTTGGAGCCCCTAGAGTTGGTTGTGGAGAGAAGGATATTGAACAAGCTGCTCATCATAATGAACAGCACTACACGTACCGGTCAGACAACAGAGTGTCCTCAGTCAAAGGCTCCTGCAGCTCCATTGCAATAAGAACCATTACAGGAGGTTATTCCTGGCCACTGCATCAGCCATCTACAATGACTCCCCTCTGTGCTGTGAGAGGAGACTCCTCTGAGTGGCAATTTCGTTTGAGGCATGAAGATGGCCGTGCTCTTTCTGCTGGCCCAAGATGTGGAACATCCTCCCTCTCCATGTTCAATCAGCCCCCACCATTTTAAATCTAGACCATTAGCCCACTTGGATTCTCTGTCTTTCTAGGTGTCTACAAGTGTGTTATTTGTGCTTTTGTCTCTGTTTAACTCATCAATATCTGCACTCTTGACTTTTTATTGTGTAAAGCACTTTGGCCAACCACAGGCTTTTAAAAATGTTTGCTATACAAACAAACTGACTTGACTTATGGTTATGCTTATTACTTAATTTCATTGTTGTTTTTACTGTTTTTGATCTAATGTTTTATAATTCACTTTGGACAAATGTGGCTGCATATACCTTGACTACAGTATGTGCTTGGGGTTTCACAGATCAGGTAGAAGGGAGAGCGTGAACACTCTGCTACAGCAAAACATGCCCCCGGAGTGGTTCCATATATTAACACCTCAAAGCCATATTTGTTGACAGACTGTCCATCAAATTTCTGATCAGGGAGCACACACCCATAGGCTCTATCCTTTGACCTAATTCAGCTGAAAGCCCTCAAACAACATTGTCTATGTGAAAATGTTTTTCAGTATTTAAATGATGATTCTGATGTGAGTATTTGACATGTTTTTTGTATGGACACCAGATTATACTATTTCTGTGTGTTGCTCAGACCTAAGGTTCTAACTGGCAGTGCTTACCTCTGAGAAAGGAGAAACGTTATGCATTATGTCTACGCTTGACTCCATTTTCTATCATTTACAATAAAGGAAACCAGAAGGTATATTACTCAACCGCTTTGTCCGTCTTTACCAATTATTTTAATTGTTTCTCTTCCTAATGACCAAAACAGAACAAAATTATATCTTCTAGCAACATCCATCATGGTTATGAGTCGACACAGCCAATTAAGACTCACAAAAGAACACAGAGAGAAATAATTATGTCCCCACCCCCCACAAGACGAGTGGATTTTTTTTCTGCACACCTGCAGCAATGTCTACACACAGCATGTATCACGAGGAGTGCTTTGCTTGGCCTGTGGCCCATCTCCTTCATCATAGCCCGTCCTGACCACTCCTCAAATTTATCAGCTGCGGTGCGTTATGGTCTCTCTTGGGATCCTATAGATGACTAGATGACCTTGTGATTGGGGAGGGGGAAGAATTTAAAAATAGAACAATGCTGGATTCTGGCAGATCATGTCGGTAGGTGTAGAAGGGGTTTGTAACAAAGAAGCAGGATGTCAGTGTGATGGAGAAGAATGAAACAGAGGCACACAATGTATCATTAAAAGGTCATAAGACCCCTTTATTTAATCAATAAAGAATTGATCCAAAAAAAAGATCATAAGACCATGACCTCTACCACCTCACAGGTCAGATCTTGTAGATGAAAGAGCTGGGTGCTTGGTTTTGGTACCAAGATTGTGGGTAGAATTCCCTGCAGTTCCGCAAAAAGAGAAACAAAGCCTGTCACCGCATCATCAAATCGTCTTGACATTTGACTTAAGTGGATTGATTGAATGAAAAATTAAGCTGCATCAGGATGTGTATCTTCAGGCTTCAGCAGTATAGCATAAATGCAACATCAGACTCCCCCACCCACCCACTGACACAAACATACACCCACCCACCCACCGACACAAACACACACACACACACACACACACACACACACACAAACACGCACACAACGCACACGCACACACACACACTCTCACACACACACACACACGGTCCACGGCCCCCCTTCCCCCTCGTGATCAGCCCCGCATGAAGAAAGACATCTAAGGGCGTCTATGACAGGAAGTGAAAAAAGGGCATTTATGGCAACACAAGTTTCCTCTATAAAAAATAGTTGTTTAAAAAGGGCCATGAGCCCTGTAGCTCGGTGTGACTTTGTCACGTGTTGGGATTGTTGTGCATTATCCCCACTCCAGCGGCAAGCAGATGAACTCGGGCTAGTGTGCGGAGCTGCGGCTCTCCGGCCGTGTCACTTCCTATTACCCCACTAACCCCCCCCCCCCCCCGTCCCAAAATCAGAGCGGACGGTTTTGCAAACATTGCTAGGCCAGCTGCGTTGCATCAAATACACACACAAATACACACACACACACACACACACACATACGCACATACACACTCACACAAACTCACAAACATGCACTATGCACTATGCACACACACACACACGCATACGCATGAATCAAAGGAAATCAATTATCGAGGTGGAGGGAAGGAGGTGAAGCGGTGGAGGATCATCCATAAAAGCAACCCAACTAAATCCCCAATTAATTAACTATTCACTGGAATCCGCCTCTTATTCTGGCTGCGGCCCCTTGCACAGCTCCCTCACTGAGTTAGTGACTAAGCCACTGCCAAGAATCCATTAACATCTGAGGAGCTCTTCACAAGTCACAGGAGGGAGTCTTTGGATTCATAATGCCAATTCCACAGTTTTGTTGCGTTAACTGAATAGCGGTTAATGGCGTTAATGTGTTCTGGGCCTTGTCATTGTACAGTTCCGGCTCGTAAGAGATCAGACAGGACCCATTCAATATGGGCCAGGCGAACTCCAACGGCTTACGCCGTGCTGGGAAGAGATGGAAAGAACAGTTGAGCAGTGGTGGTCCGTCAGGGCCAGCAAGGCCTTCTCTGCTGGCCTAAACATCATCAGAAAATACATTTTATAAAATAAATTTAATTTAAATACTTTTCATAAATATGTATTAAATTATTCCCCATAGTCCATTCTCTTCATTTCATAGCTTCCAGCGTTGTTTATTTATGTTAGAGCTTTCATCCAATCATGTTTCAGCTATCATCTGTTGCCAGGCTCCGAGAAATCTTCCCAGAGGCCTTCAGAATTAACAGTGTTGCCAGGCTCCAAGAAATCTTCCCTGAGGCCTGCTAGCTGGCCCAATGTCGCATGTTGAATGAACTGAAACAGACAGTTGTGATAACCAATCAGATTTCGAGTTGGCGACATTGGGCCAGCTAGCAGGCCTCGCGTTGAACGTGACACGTAAACGTCCTTTGATTGGATACTGAGGCAGACTGATGCCTCAGTGCTCAGTTTAGTTGGCGAATGCTAAAACGTACACATAGCGAAAACGTACATTTGTTTAAATGCTTATTATGCTAGTTGTTTCAATTGGTAAGACTAAATATAATAACATTAACCAACTCAAATAAACTAGTTTACACCAACTTGATAATTCCAGTTTTTGATACAATTACAATGCCATTTTCAAGACGGAACTTTCAAGAAAAACTGGATATTGTGAGGATCGGGTAGGTTTAATGAAACTGCTTTGCAGGTGGGACAATGCGATGTTTAGTGGACAAAATTGTTAAAGCTCACATAGGCTGCTTTCGGTGGACTTAATAAAACTTTGTAGACTAATCCCTAAAAATCGCCTTTTATTTTTAAGTTGTGACAGTAATATCCAAGCGATCATATAACTGAGAGTTTACTTGTTAATACGGGTGTATTGATTTTAAATGCTCCGTATAATATTAATAAAGTCTGTAGTACTCGACTATGTTAAGGTGATGCAATGCTCACTTATACTGCCTTTCTGTATAAATATATGGTTCGAGAGCCATGGCGTCATAATGATGGTATTAAGAGGTGGATTCACTCAGTTTAACTGTCGTGTAGGACAGTGGTCCCCAACCACCGGGCCGCGGCCCGGTACCGGTCCGTGAGGCATTTGTCACCGGGCCGCACAGAAAGAATAAATAATTTATATAATTTCTGCTGTTTTCATTATTAGCGTCTGAGAGGTGTTTTATTTTGAAAAATTACCGGATATTCTAGGACGTATCATTCGCCTGTGCCTCTTGTCACGTCAAGACGCTTGAGTCGTTCAAGTGATACGTCACTCAAAAAGAATCCCGCAAATTAGCGAAAATGAGTACAACACTAAAATCTTTGGAGAGCTTATTTGAAAAGGCCCACTAAGGAGCCTACGGCCTCCAAAACATAAAGCTTCTTTTAACAGACAATACCAGGAGTCATACTTAAAATACGAGTTTATCGCAACAGGTGATTCTCACGCAACAAGTCTGCTCTGTATAATATGTGGCGACAAGCTAGCAAATAAGCCAATGAAGCCTTCCAAACTGCTTCGGCACAGGGAGACCAAGCACTGATTCAGCGTTATGGTGAGTTGTACTTTTCATGCACTTAACATTCGTAATACAATGGCGTTGGTCGCACGTTAACGCCACTTCACGTTAATGTTAGCTTTTATAGACTCCATTCTATCAAACTCGCGCTTGCCTCACGGGTGCAATTGATTGATTCACATCAATATGAATGGATGACATGATTTACAAATGGTGAAAAATTACACCTTGAAGCCGGTCCGTGAAAAAAATTGCCTCGTTAAACCGGTCCGTGGTGCAAAAAAGGTTGGGGACCCCTGGTGTAGGACATCGCTGAAGGCCTAGTTGTGAAATGCACGGACCGCCACTGCAGTTGAGTGAACCTCCACAGACATTAAATAAAAAAATGGACACATATGTAAAGCCAGCTAGGTTTGGCTACCCTGTACTTTCTCACCCAACTCAAACTTTGCTCCCTCCCTTTCTCTCTCTCTTTCTCTGTCTCTCCCTCTCTTAATGGGAATCAATGACTGGGCTGGTTATTTGTAGAATCACATCCTGTGCAGTGATGTTTCCACTGAAGAGGTTTCAAGGTCACTACAGTTTGCACTTTGGGTCACATTTCTCTCCGTCTCTCTCTCTTTCTGTGTGTGTGTCTAAGAGACAGAGTTGAGCTGTTTTGTCCTGACCAAATTACTCAACTCAACAGTTTGTTCCTTTGGTCTGAAAGTTAATTCAGGATTGTATATGTGAAAATAAAATATCTAAATCAAATTCAGACTTTTTTCTAAGGAAAATGTGTTGTTCTTCATGGTTGCAAGAAATCTTTGCATACCCTTGCTGTGAAATATTCGCTATACTCCCCTCTCCTCTCTAACAGAGGATTTGTGCAATGGTGCTGACCCCCTGGTTATATTTAAAAAAATGAGGAGCCAGCGGGATTTAGAGCAACTTTTTACAGAACCTCACCAATGTCCATAGTACAAAGAGAGCTGCGATGCCCAGAGCCAACCATGCACACACACACACACTCACACACACACGCTCACACACACACGCTCACACACACACACACACACACACACACACGCAAACACACACAAACACAGCAGCAGCCCATTGATTTGTGTGGGATGAATGGATGGGGGCTATTTTCTCTATGAATCATCAGTTTGGCCTCATCTGCATCTGTTTAGCTCAGACCCCTGAAGTTCACACAGAAAAACATACCACACATAACACGCTTAAACAGAAAAACATGCCCCAAACATTCAAAACATTGTATACAGACACACACACACACACACACACACACACACACACACACACACACACACACACACACACACACACACACACACACACACACACACACACACACACACACAGACACAGACACAGTGGCAAAGTGATTTCTAAATCCCTGCTTGGATTCATTTTAATAAGTTTGCCTGAGAGCTTGATGAAATGAGCGAGGGAGTGTACTTATGCTTTTGCATTATGCAAAAAGGAGAGAGAAGAGCTTATCACATGTGGTCATTTATAACCACGACAAAATCTGACAATAGCTGTCCTGGCCTGCTCCCTGTCATGCTGCCAGTGGAGCACTCGTTGATTTTTATTCAAGGTTTTGCATTTGCTTTGCAACAGCACATTAGTAATCCCCCATCCTAACTAGGATGGCCTCGACATGAGCACATAGCCACCCTACCCCTGTGTGAAATCTGATCTGATTTCAGGAATCATAAAACATAGTGTTTTTTTTCCCACAGAGGCGAAACAAATAGCAACACCTGCAGGACAAATGGAGATGATTAGTGTGGACATCAAAATGGCCAATTACACATCAAAACACCAATTTTAATTTTATATTTTTTTAATTGCACACTTAGCAATTAACTCAGAAATAGCTTTATGAATATGTATGCCAGTGGGGAAAAAAGCCACTCAAGACAATACATTGACATACAGTACGCCTCAACCATTGTTCAGACCCCCTAGACCCTGGTTGCTTGCTTGTTTGTTTGTTTGTCTGTTTGTTTACTTGTTAGCTTGCTTGTTTGTTTGTTTGATATTTACTGATGTCTGCTGTGTGATGCCTATCCCGCCCACACAGACGTCCCGCTGAAACCACAGCAGACATTTTCCTCCTGCTTTGCCCCTAGCTCCACCTCTGCTTGTGCCGTCAGTCTGTCAGAGCACAGCCCGCTCAGAGGGCACGGCCACATGCTCTACAGAGTCAGGGCTTGGATAAGGGGAAAAGAGAGAAGGGAGGGAAAGAAAGAAAGAAAGAAAGCAGAAGGGAGAGGAGAGGGAGGAGGGGGAGAGAGGTCCCTGGACCAGCTAGAGGTCAGCCATCATGGCCCAGGCCCTGTAGCAAGGCGAGTGCGCAGCCTCACAGACAACTAAATATAGGCTGCCCTCTTAGGTCACAGCCTCCGAATGTCACTGGTCTGGTCGAGATGGCTCAGTGCACTCTTTCCCTCCCTCTCTCTCTCTCTCTCTCCCTCTCTCTTTCTCTCTCCCTCTTTATCTCTCTCTGTATCTGTATCTCTCTCCCCTCTCTCTCTCCCTCTCTCTTTCTCTCTCCTTCTCTCTCCCTCTCTCTTTATCTCTCTCTCTCTCTCTCTGTGTATCTGTATCTCTCTCAGCCTTTTCTACATCCTCTTTTGCATCTTTATCATTTCTGATTTCCACCTTCCGTCTGCACTCACATCACTTGCCAATTTAACATCCTCAATGTACTTTTAGGCTTGTAAATTGAATTTAAGTCGCAATGAAAGGATTTGCTACGCGGTGATACGTTGCCACTGGCAACATTGCTTCCGCAAACTGTTTACTTGTGAATGACAAAACCTGTCAGTGAGATTCATTCCTGACGCCGCCTGACAGCCTGTGTCGTGCAGAGTGCAGCGTGCTACTATGAAGTGAGGCGCTGCACTACTGGTGGAAGGTAGCGTCTGCACAGCTGCTGCTGCTCATGCTGCTGTGAGTGGGAATGTAATTATATTTAATGCTGGTTTACATAAGGCTGATGGTCACAGTGCGCCGGGTTTGTTTCCACTGCGTGGACACCGTCAAGTGCCTTGTGTAATGTTTATGAACGATCAAGACTGCCGTATAACAGCGTTGACTTCCACAGCACTTTGCTAACGGAGCAGAGCGAATTTTGGACTGCGTAGAGCTACCCAGATGTCGGTGGCCTCTCTTTTAGGAACACCCATGTTTGTCAACGTTGCGTCGCCCTCACAGCTCTTCTGAATCAAAAACACATTTATTGAAGTGGTCTTAGTTGAAAGAGTTAGTATTTAATTGGCCTTTAATGGAAAACACATTTAGTCAATCAGGCTGCAGAAGCTTTAGACCGGCTGTAGGCTGCAGAATATTTGCCACTCTGCTGGGCTTGTTCAGCTCCTCTCTGCCTTTGGATCCTCTCGGGAGGCCCAAGCCCGGCAACAAATTGAGAGCAACATTGTTTCATTAAGAATTCATAATTAGATTTTACATGGCTCTGGGCTGAAATCAGGTGTGCGTGATGGTCCTTGTCAAGAGAGCTTGCACACATGTACTATCGGATGAGTTTGTGGTGGGGGAGGTAAAAAAAAAGCCCTGTCTCTCTCTCACACACAAACACAAATACACACACACACACAAATACACACACACACACACACACACACATACACACACAAACACACACACACACACACACACACACACACACACTCACACAGGTCACAGCTGTGCATTGTGAACAAATGGAACACACTTTAAACTCTCGAGGCGTCGTGAGATACTTAAAAAATACACTCACGACACCATGACAATCTGAAAAGTCGGAAACATTTAAAACCACAGCGGCGAGCGAGAGTCTCTCCTCACTGCTTACGTAATTCCGGGGCATGTCAGAGCGAGTCAGCATCAGCAGCGAGGCACGCGGAACGGGGCGCCGTGGCAACCAACGACAGGGCCCTTGTTAATGCTGACCCAGTTTAACAGGCAGCCACAGAAACACAAGTGGTCAGCCGCACGTCGGCCTGATACCCAGGTTTTTTTTTTTTTGCAGTCTGGCCAGTTTTACGCAACTCCAAGAGTGAATTTCCTGAAAGCAGTGACATGCTCATGGAAGGCTAATCAGTCTTTCACTCTCTCACACACACACACTCCTGGGATTGCTATTTTTAAGTTCAGCTGTTCTTATTTGTTTTGGTGTATTTTCGTTTCCTCAGAATAGTGCAAGCTGAGCTGCAGGTGTTCCTTTACTACCTCGCTCTTCTGTTTGTGTTGTTTCTATTTTGCCACTGTGGACTGGTTTAGCATTCAACAGTGAAAGCATATTTCTACAAATGATTGCAGATCCCTTGAATCCTGTGCACACTTTCAAGGTGTCACTATGTCCCTTACCCAAAGCACGCCACCCCAAGCAACCAAGCAGAGACAATAATGATGGCACAGAGGTGAAACTTAGATCATCAACACACTTTAAAAAAAAAAAGTTCCCCTCTGTGTTCAGGGTCAAGCTTAGGCCACCTGAGTATGTTGCTATGACGCCGCCATCCCCACCTTACCTAGCCCCTGAATGATTCATGTTGGAGGTTTCTAGAATCTGTGCCCAGGGGATGGGGGGGCAGGAACCCAGAGAAAAAAAAGAGACTTCAGCCATCCCCCTTCTCCCAGGCACGCAGCTAAAGGTCGTTTTATGGTTGGTTTTAACGCAGAACCGTAAGCACATAAGATACACAAGGGACTCGTTTTGGTTTACGGTTCCTTAAGGTTAGCTAAGGATTGTGCGTGTTGCAAAGCAATTCAACGCCAGAACTGTAGGTTTTATTTTGAGTGAAGTACGCGTATTTATTGCAGCAGGACAAAGGAAAAAAACTTACCGGAACATGAAAGAGTAGTGGGCAAAAGGCTTGATGTAATGAATAAATGTGTTACACAAAATACAAAAGTTGGCAATTCAGTACCAGTGGCGAAAAAGACAGATCACATGATGCAGAAGTTTGTTTATTGATAAATCTTTTAATGACGGCCACAAAGCTTTTAAACGATGTGTTACATTATTCAGAATGATTATTCAGAATGAGAATCGCCAGGTGTACCTTCTCATCATGAGTTTTGTTGTCAGTGCTTGTAATACAATGGTGTTGGCCTAAAGTTAACTCCTCGTTAATGTTCGCTTTTGTATATGAGCAGACCGGGCTCATTCTATCAAACTCGCGCTTGCCTCACGGGTGCAATTGATTGATTCATGTCAATATGAATGGATGACATGACTAATAAGTGGTGGGAAATGAATATGAAAGTATTTGTTCGGTGAATTAGCGCTTTCTCTCCAAACAATCGCGGGTGATGTCTCCTGTGAGAATGGTATATTCTCTTTATGAATTCGTGGCAATTTGAGCGAGCGTCCTTATAAGTGTTTAAAGAGGGTTTGTAAAGGAGGGTTTGTTCTGTTATATTTGTTCATAATCCACAAGAAGAGGCTTGTCAGACGGTCTGCAGGCTATTTATGATTTAAAAAAGTCTGGGTCTAAAAAAGACTTTGCTATGTATGCTATGAAACCGGAAACGTGAGACTCATGAAAGGCTGTGGTAAGCAGGTCAATGACAGTCTTTGCGAGCTGCGTGGAGCCGGCGTGGCTTTGTCGGATAGTCACCCATTTTTGGGGGACGCACTTAAGCACATAAGCAGGGTTATGTAACTGCACAAGGGGCTCTTGTGTTTTTTACCTGCTTACGTTTCTGCGTGAAAAGCGAGCATAAATTCCACTTAACGTGTCGTGTCAGCGGACCCAGCACTGTGAACACTTACCCAGTGTGGGAGTGTAAACAACACTGAAAGTGAAATAAACAACAGTGAAAACAAAAATAAAAGTGTCCCCTCAGAGTGCCCCAAATGTCTCCCCGAAGCCCCCTTGCTTCATGCTACAGGACGTGGAGGTGCGGCCTTCTGGGGAGCTTTCAGAGGAGCCGTGAGTGTTAAGGCCTTCTGGGGAGCTTTCAGACGAGCAGTGTGTGATAAGTTGGGGGGTTTGGTGCGGGAATTTGGTTTGATTGTGAGCGCATGTGAAGTGTCCAATCCACAAACTCCAGCTGCTTTTATACTGTGTGTGTGTGTGTGTGTGTGTGTGTGTGTGTGTGTGTGTGTGTGTGTGTGTGTGTGTGTGTGAGCGAGAGAGATAGAGAGAGAGAGAGAGAGAGAGAGAGAGAGAGAGAGAGGCAGGCATCATAACATTGCAAGGACAAAGGGCATCTATTGTGTCTGTGTTGGTGTTTTCAACAATCAAAGGATCAAATTAAGCACAGATGGTTCGTAATGGGCATTCACAGTCCCGAATCATGCCTGAATGCCCATGGTCGCTCTTTCTTTCTATTCATGTCTGTCTAGCTCTCTCTCTCTCTCTCTCTCTCTCTCTCTCTCTCTCTCTCTCTCTCTTCTCTCAAATGTGTTTGATGACGGGGAGTAATGCAGATGGAATCACATGATGGCCTTTCGTTAGGTTGCAAACTTTACCATGGGGAAAAGGAATTTAATGTTTTATGTGGAGGAAATGAAAAGGAGCATTACAAAACCACATTTGAAAAAACATACACACACACGTATATGTGTATATACGTACATACATACACTCATATAAATATGTTTATATATATTAAGATACAGAGTGAGAAAAAAGTGCAGGGATGACACTATGGGTCACTGTGTTTGTCGGTCTGTCTGTCTATATGTGTGTATTTGTGTGTAAATGCATGTGTGAGTGTGTATTTGTGTGTAAATGCTGTGTGAGTGTGTATTTGTGTGTAAATGCATGTGTGCATTTGTGAGTGTATTTATATAGCCTCACCTAAAAGCTAAAAAAAAACACGGTCCAGCATTGATTATCTGTCAGCAGATGGTAGCCATCGGGCATTACTCTTCACAGTGGCTTCGTTTAGCCGCATTACTGGCCCCGACACGACTGAGCTTAGAACACATTGGTGGCTCCCTGTGTGATCCTCTTTCCACAAACACCAAGCAGAGCTTCAGTGCCTGACTGCTGACGAAGAGAGGAGAGGGGGAGATGAGACTCTGCTCCAGAGCGGAGAGGCTGCCTGGTACAGAGTATAATTATACTGGCGACGGCTGTTTGAGAGCTTTCCTCTGTTGGTTCCATTCTGAATGCACAGTGCCATTTGTTCCAACTGATCGCACAGAGAGTAAGAGAAAGACAGAATGAGTGAAAGAGAGAGAGAAAGGCAGAATGAGTGAAAGAGAGAGCGAGCGAGAGAGAGAGAGAGAGAGCGAAAGTGTGTGTGCCACCATACACACACCTACACCATAGCAACTTGGCTGCCACAAATAGATGGCTTGTTAAATAGGACTGCACTGCACTCAAGGCAGATGTCTCCCGGGGTTGCGCTTTGTGATACAGCATGCCACAGATGAACTAATGTGCTCTCCAAAAAGCTCACAAATGAGTTCTTCAAGAGGACTGTTGGCCTCATCCTTGAACCTGTGAATCATATATGTAGAACAGAGATATTATGATTGTGTCTCTCTTTCTCTCTCAGTGAGGATTATAATTACCATGATTTTGTGGGCAGGAGGTATGTAGGAGTGCGGTTGCAGAGAAAGACACGAATAGGAAACTGCTCTTTAGCACCTGAGTTCTCCTCACAATGCAGCAGTTCAGCTCCAGGGGCCGTATTCACAAAGCATTTTATCTTACCACTAAGAGTGCTCCTAACTCGCGCTAAAACATTTTACGTAGGAGTAATTTCTTAAAAGTGATTCACAACGCCTCTGAGACCTACTCATACTAAGGATAATACAAACTCCTAAGCTTAAGATAAAAGCACCGTTGCTATGGATGACGTCGATTCTCATGCACGAGTTTAGAAGGGGTGAGGACGGTGATTGGTTGTTGACAGGCTCTCTCATTAAAAACTCATTCGTGACGTCCCTCTAACAATCCCACTATATCAACTGAAAATAAGAGAATAAGCTAGGCTTCAAATTAAGTCATATTAAATAGTTATGGACAGTGCAGTTAAAAGAATGCACAGGCATGATGACAAGTTTGTGCATCCAACGGGAATGACACTTTGCACGTTAAGAGAAAAAGAAAGCGATCAATATAAAATATGGCAATTGCATGTAATCAAGGCAGTAATAATTAAAGCACCCAGCAAACTGTTAGGCTATTATATTTCCAGCCCTTGACCACTTCAAATATCAGCACATACGGCCCTTCAAGCGAAACGAACGTGAAACGTAGCCTAAGCGAAAGCCTACTGGTCCCAGGACCAATAGCCACTGTCACCCCAGCGACATCCAGCTGGTAAGTTCTCAAAAACCTGCTGCAGACCGCTCTCCGTTGAAATGCACGAGTCATCGGTACATCCAGGCCACGGTGGGCGAAAACGTCCTCATCTTTTGATGGGGCAATTATTGTAATGTGTGTCCTGCACTGGACATTCCTTCGCCATGGAATTTACTTTGATCTTGTGTAATTGGCGATTGTCCAAAGGCAACTGGATAAACTGTTGGATGATGTGGGGTCTACAGTGCGTTGATAGTTTGATGAATTAAACGGCTGACTGATGATTCCCAGTGTCGTCATTTGCGTTTTCCGCGAAGCCAAATAGGCTATCTTTAAACATTTCACTTCGTTGTTTAAAGGCGTCATTGCATCCCGCGCTAATTCTACGACAATATTAATACCTTCACGGTTTAAGCAATGTCTTTTATCAATACCAAGTCGGCTGCAGCCATCTTACGATTTTTTGTGAATAAGTCTTAGTGACTTAGGAGTCCTCATGAGGAGTTTTAAGCTGTCTTAGACTTAGGTGCTACTTTTAGGGATAAAATACTTTGTGAATTGCTCTTAGTAAAAAAAAATAGGAGTCCTAAATTTAAGACTGACACGCCCATTATTTTTAGGAGTTTCTCCTAAATTCGCCACTTATGAGCTACTTTTAGCCCTAAGATTCTTTGTGAATACGGCCCCAGAAATGCTTTGACATAACAGGTTAAACAGGAAATGCTTGATTGGTGTATCCCCACCTGGTGTGAAGATAATAATACTGACATGTTCTTGCTTCTCTGTACATACAGGACCATCTCGTCCTGGATTATACAATTTTGGGCCTTGTGGATCATTATATTGAGCCAAAATGCAAAACCAGTCTCACCGAGGTCAGAGAGCTGGCAGCTGGTAGACTGCTGGGTATGTCTCTGTGACTCCATGCTCTAATGAAACTGGTGTCCAAATTGACTAAGTCATGGGTCCAGTCATGGAGCACATCCACTGATTACCTGAGATGGATGCTTCCGTGTGTCAATCTGGGTGAGAAAATGTGTGTTGAATATCAAAGTAGAAAGTAATGACTACTTTGGGTGGCAAGCCTAAGCCGTCATGTTGCATTGGAATAGGTCTGACCACCACTGAAAAACCCAGACTTGAAAGTCTAGCAGTGGCAACCAAATCAAATAAATATAAGTAAAATAAGCTCCCTTTATCATTAAATTTCATTTTCTAAAAAAAAAATATCCCACCTCCACTTCATTCTTCTCCTTTTCACTCATGGCGCTCACACTTGGGACCCCACTGAAGGCATCTCAGGATCATGGCTATCTACCAAGCCAAACATGCTCATTATCAGCACTCTAAATCAAACTTTCCGATGGGCCAATAAGTGAAACAGAAAAGCATAAACCTACTGGTGGTCTTTGCAATCTCTCTATCCAATAAAATGCTTAATAAAATTATAAATGAATGTATTTTGTGCCACTAAAAATGAATGGAATATTTGAGTCCATAAATCGTGATAGTTTTGACATGAGCACTTGAGTTCTAACATCTTACTTCCCAATGTTACCTATAGCTGCATGTATGCAAATAAGAAGTCTTCCCCTTAAAAGGAGCCGCATTGGTAATAAAAAGAAATATTATAGAGCATAGAACTGACTGCAAGTACATAATTCTTAGAACTGTTGCTAAATGTCACCCTACCACAGAGGGATATTAAACTGTGAGGTGTGAGCACCTCAACGCATGTCCAGTATACACCTCAAATGACTGTGTTAGTTATTTATCAGGGGCCATATTCACAAAGCCTTTTATCTTACCACTAGGAGTGCTCCTAACTCGCGCTAAAACCTTTTACGTAGGAGTCATTTCTTAAAAGTGATTCACAACGGCTCTGAGACCTACTCATACTAAGGATAATACCAACTCCTAAGCTTAAGATAAAAACTCCGTTGCTATGGATGACGTCGATTCTCATGCACGAGTTTAGAAGGGGTGAGGACGGCGATTGGTTGTTGACAGGCTCTCTCATTAAAAACTCATTCGTGACGTCCCTCTAACAATCCCACTATATCAACTGAAAATAAGAGAATAACCTAGGCTGCAAATTAAGTCATATTAAATAGTTATGGACAGTGCAGTTAGCAGAATGCACACGCATGATGACAAGTTTGTGCATCCAACGGGAATGACACTTTGCACGATAAGATAAATAGAAAGCGATCAATATATAATATGGCAATTGCATGTAATCAAGGCAGTAATAATTAAAGCACCCAGCAAACTGTTAGGATATTATATTTCCAGCCCTTGACCACTTCAAATATCAGCACATACGGCCCTTCAAGCCCTCCAATCTTAATTGATCAAAGCGAAACGAACGCGAACCGTAGCCTAGGCGAAAGCCTACTGGTCCCAGGACCAATAGCCACTGTCACCCCAGCGGCATCCAGCTGGTAAGTTCTCAAAAACCTGCGACCGCTCTCCGTTGAAATGCACGAGTCATCGGTACATCCAGGCCACGGTGGACGAATTATTGTAATGTGTGTCCCGTCACTGGACATTCCTGCGATCGCCATGGAATTTACTTTGATCTTGTGTAATTGGCGATTGTCCAAAGGCAACTGGATAAACTGTTGGATGATGTGGGGTCTACAGTGCATTGATAGTTTGATTAATTAAACCGCTGATTGATGATTCCCAGTGTCGTCATTTGCGTTTTCCGCGAAGCCAAATAGGTTATCTTTATGTTTCCAAACATTTTACTTCGGGACACATCGTTGTTTAAAGGTGTCATTGCATCCCGCGCTAATTCTACGACAATATTAATACCTTCACGGTTTAAGCAATGTCTTTTATCAATTCCAAGTCGGCTGCAGCCATCTTACGATATTTTGTGAATAGGTCTTAGTGATTTAGGAGTCCTCATGAGGAGTTTAAGCTGTCCTACACTTAGGTGCTACTTTTAGGGATAAAATATTTTGTGAATTGCTCTTAGTAAAAAAAATTAGGAGTCCTACATTTAAGACTGACACGGCCATTATTTTTAGGAGTTTCTCCTAAATTCGCCACTTATGAGCTACTTTTAGCCCTAAGATTCTTTGTGAATACGGCCCCAGTATTTTAGCAGGTATTTTAAGTTTGTTTCATGTACATGTTTTATTATAACCTTACAAATCATATACACTAAATAAAATCTTCTAAAATGTCAAAGGTCACCACATATGAAAGATAATATCTGAAGATGACAGATTAAATAATGATAATTGAACAATGATAGCAAAATGTATATTTAATTACAGCCCATATTGCCTATTAAATAGGGGCTGGATCTAATATATTTGTCTTTCTGCCTCATCATATACAATACTGGAGATGTAATGAATTTACCATTTTGCATGTCTAAGGACCCCATTAGGATTACAATATGGAGTCCAGAGATAATTATGAATGTCTGTTGTGGAAGATAACTAGCATTGGAATGGGCTTTTAATGAGACTTTGGTGGACTGAACCAATCTCCCCAATCAGAGGGGTGTTATAACAGTGCCCTGATCCATGATAACTCCCATTGCCTTTTTCCATTAAACGGAAATGCCATGCAACTATAAGATGGGAGACATTTAAAATAGATAGGAGGCATTCATTAAGGTTACCAGCAGCAGAATGACTTATTTTGTATTCGTAAATGCAAACTATCCACGGAGAAATCAAAACTTCACAAAAGAATCAACGTCACAGTGTCAAAACATTTCATTGTATATTTAAATGTTGTCTAATTTATTTTTGTGTACTCGTTTGACCATTGCTAAGCACTGTTTACAAGTTTCCAGTGTGGATTACATACATTTTTAATTTCTCCCAATTTGTTTGTTTATGTTTAATTCCATCCCAAAAGTCCCTACTTCACCCTCAGTTTGGCCCTTCCCCACTCCAGGACCAAGACCAGTCCAGCCCACAGTGGGAAAGTGACCACCAGTGACACACACAACACCCCTGGACCCCACCAATCAGTCTGGACTCAAAAACGCTAATAAATTATATTAGTAAAGTAGCCTACACTACAAAACCAGATGCAGACATAACAATGTAAGGGTTGCCAGAATTATGTTATGGCAATCTACTTGTACACGAGATTAACTACATGGATTCACTGTAAATGATAGTGATGGTGTTAACGAGGAAAGTATCTTTGCCGAACACTGTACAAAACTGTAAGGACTGTGATAAGTCAATGTGAGGCTGTCTCGGTCATAAAAAAATGATTTGTCCGACAACTATGTAATCTTGCTGTAAATTGGGAACTCAAGTGGAACATTTGCAGATGTTTTCCTTCTTGACCCGTACACAGGGCAGTGAAAGCCCTACCTGCCAATTCTAATAGATTTACCTGCAGGCTCAAAGAGGAGACTTGATCACTTGCAATCATAATCAACATAATGATGACAGTATCCTGTAGTAGGAGTAACATCATTATAATAATGACCGTGTTGATAGTAAGACTAAAATAACCCTTCACATTATGGTTCCTGGACTAACATTCACTAAATACTATAGTTAACACTAGTGAACCATGAAATACAGTATTTAATATATTTTTTTCTGTCCAATTTAATACACAGTGCATTCTAGTTGCACTGCAATAATGCATGATCATGTTATATATCATGTTACAAGATTTGGAGAACCTTAATCCAAATCATTACCCAATTAAAACCTGAAGAAACAGTATTTGAATTAGTGCAAGAGGAATTAATGCTCTTTTCCTATACTGTATGCACTAGATGTCATATACACATCACACTGTGATACTATTGTGGATTAATGACTATGACAGAACCTTTTGTACAGTAATACTAGGATAACCCTTCAACATGATTTCAACCTGCAAAGCATAATGTTGAAAATATTTTTTCAGAGATTGTATCTTCTTAGACAGGGGTTGAAAAGCAGCGTCTCAGTGTGCTTGTGCGGTATGAGCTGTTTTTCTCTCTCTGGTTTGGCATGGCAGATGTTAAGCTTTCGGGGCACTGTGACTGTCTGATCAGTTACCCAGTTATCGTCTAATCTGCATGATGCACTCCTGACTCTTTCAGTCCCTTGGGCGAGCAGATTGAATATTTATTCCCATTATTGAGTAGCAATGCATCGCAAAATCTGAAGAAAAGGCTGAAATGAGAAATGGAGCTTCCTGTATTCAGAAAAAAGTTTACACTGAAAAACTCAGTTGGAACGAGTGGAAGCATTCACATGCAGCCAAGCAAAGCGGTAATGTGGTTTCTATAAATAGACAGAGAGAGATCCCTTCCAGTGCCATTGGGGGAATAGATGAAACATCCCAAAATGTTGTGCTGGCGTGGTTACCCTACACGCCCCCCCTAGACGCATAACGACGGCCTATTTCCACCACTCATACCAAATTACAGAGGTATTACATCCGTAATTTTAACATATTATAAAATCAGCTGTCCACCATGGTCAATGGGTGTCTGTCACTTGCCAAAGTGTCAGATATCATATTGACATTTCACAAATGAGATTCTGCACCATTTGATTAGATGGGAGGAAAGAGCTTAGTGCCTTCGGCTGCTTAGATACAGTTGCCATTGACTGACTGGACAGAGTATACTAAAATAGAAACATTGCACTGTGTGTGTGTGTGTGTGTGTGTGTGTGTGTGTGTGTGTTTGTGCAAGTCAGGCATATTTAGCTATGTGTGTGGGGGGATTTTGACTACTCATGTTCTTATGATTTAAGTAGTTTATTTTGGATTAATCTATGTGTTAGCACATGTCTGTGTGTGTCTAACTAATTTAAACCCTTTTTCAGCTAGGGTGTTTTGAGTGTTTGTGTGGTCGCATGCAAGTGTTTAGATATGTGTTACAATCTGCTGTATTTATTTGTCTAAATTGTGATCTTTTCCCCCACTTTATTGTCATGTGCACGTCTCTCGTTCTCTGTGTGTGTACATTTGTGTGGAGGCGTGCGCATGTGTGCTTGTGTGTGTGTGTGCGCATATATGCATGTGTGTATCAGTTTGTGTGCGCCAGCACGTGACAGCAGCGTCGTGTGACTCTGCACAGACCTGTTTTGTTCCGTGTTTAACGGCATGATGCATCTGTCTCATCAGATGACTCTCCTGTCACCTGTCCTGTCTCAGAGCCCTGCTAATAATGGCACACACAACCCTCTGCAGCCCCGCAGGGCACGGCCACCAGAGCCCTGCTTTTTCACCCAGACAGGTCGAGCTTTCACAGCAAAGACGCGAAATACAGCCACAAAGGGAGCAGGAAGCAGGCATCACTCATGATGCACTGTGGCTTAATGACTTTTGCATAAAATTACATTGCATAATATAACATTGCATGTTTTAGGTGAGGCGTGTGAAATTCATTAAGTGCCTAAGAGCTTTCCATCCTCAAACTAGTGAATTATAAACCATCCCTGTTGAAGCAAGCATGGCAAGTGGTAAAGTAGTCCCTATTGTAGAACCATTACTTGACAGAAAGCAGAACTGCACGTGTGCTTGCACTGTCGTGTTGTCACGGTTATTTAGTTAGGGGTGTTATTTAGAGCAACACTATTTATGGAGCATTTCCATCTTACAATAGTCATACAAATTCTAAATGTATAGTGTACAAAATGCTACACTGAAACAGTATGGCTCCATATGAACAGTAGGTACATAATTCTTACTATAAATGTCATATTGTCACACTTGAAATGTGTTTCACTCCCAAAGTCAACATCAACTCACGGCATATGCATTTACCTGCAGAACACCGTTTCGTACAGTAGCTTTTGTCCATACTGACTTGGCACCGCCGATGATCCCATGGCCCAACATACACTTTACATGTTCACTGACCGATAATCACACATTGTTGATCAATAGCCTGTTCTCTGTGCTGTGGCTCTGAACACCCGGTTCATTCTGCAGTGAACAGATGTAGAGTTCAGTGGTCCACATGGCAAGAGGGGTTCTCAATTACCAGCGCTCTTCTTCTTGTCCCTGCCATTTAAGATTGCACTGCCACTGCTGCAGCCTCTGAGCCCTTCACATGCTTAGAGGAACGA